>NW_027095940.1:0-34234 GCF_963924715.1 Thunnus thynnus | reverse complement strand
ATCGGTTCTGACGAAAAGCCAGTAGTTTGGGCCCAATAACACTGAAATTGACAGAAACACATGAAAATGCATGTACGGCGTGCGCCGTGACCCTGCGCAACCGAGCCTTTGGGGTGAGTCTTCATCGGTTCTGATGAAAAGCCACTAGTTTGGGCCCGAAAACACTGAAATTGACAGAAACACATGAAAAATGCATGTGCGGTGCGTGCCGGGACTCTGCCGGTGCAGCCGAACCTTTTGGGTGAGTCTGCATCGGTTCTCTTGAAGAGCGACTAGTTTGGGCCCAATAACACTAAAATTGACAGAAACACATGAAAAATACGGTGCAAGCCGGGACTCTGCCGGTGCAACCGAGCGTTTTGGGTGGGTCTGCATCGATTCTGATGAAAAGCCACTAGTTTGGGCCCGAAAACACTGAAATTGACAGAAACACATGAAAAATGCATGTGCGGTGCGTGCCGGGACTCTGCCGGTGCAGCCGAGCGTTTTGGGTGAGTCTGCATCGATTCTGATGAAAAGCCACTAGTTTGGGCCCAATAACACTGAAATTGACAGAAACACATGAAAAATGCATGTGCGGTGCGTGCCGGGACTCTGCCGGTGCAGCCGAGCGTTTTGGGTGAGTCTGCATCGATTCTGATGAAAAGCCACTAGTTTGGGCCCGAAAAAACACTGAAATTGACAGAAACACATGAAAAATGCATGTGCGGTGCGTGCCGGGACTCTGCCGGTGCAGCCCAGCGTTTTGGGTGAGTCTGCATCGATTCTGATGAAAAGCCACTAGTTTGGGCCCGACAACACTGAAATTGACAGAAACACATGAAAAATGCATGTGCGGTGCGTGCCGGGACTCTGCCGGTGCAGCCGAGCGTTTTGGGTGAGTCTGCATCGATTCTGATGAAAAGCCACTAGTTTGGGCCCGAAAACACTGAAATTGACAGAAACACATGAAAAATGCATGTGCGGTGCGTGCCGGGACTCTGCCGGTGCAGCCCAGCGTTTTGGGTGAGTCTGCATCGATTCTGATGAAAAGCCACTAGTTTGGGCCCGAAAACACTGAAATTGACAGAAACACTTGAAAAATGCATGTGCGGTGTGTGCCGGGACTCTGCCGGTGCAGCCGAGCGTTTTGGGTGAGTCTGCATCGATTCTGATGAAAAGCCACTAGTTTGGGCCCAATAACACTGAAATTGACAGAAACACATGAAAAATGCATGTGCGGTGCGTGCCGGGACTCTGCCGGTGCAGCCGAGCCTTTTGGGTGAGTCTGCATCGATTCTGATGAAAAGCCACTAGTTTGGGCCCAATAACACTGAAATTGACAGAAACACATGAAAATGCATGTACGGCGTGCGCCGTGACCCTGCCGGCGCAGCCGAGCCTTTTGGGTGAGTCTGCATCGTTTCTGATGAAAAGCCACTAGTTTGGGCCCAATAACACTGAAATTGACAGAAACACATGAAAATGCATGTACGGCGTGCGCCGTGACCCTGCCAGCGCAGCCGAGCCTTTTGGGTGAGTCTGCATCGGTTCTGATGAAAAGCCACTAGTTTTGGCCCAAAAACACTGAAATTGACAGAAACACATGAAAAATACATGTGCGGTGCGTGCCGGGACTCTGCCGGTGCAGCCGAGCCTTTTGGGTGAGTCTGCATCGATTCTGATGAAAAGCCACTAGTTTGGGCCCAATAACACTGAAATTGACAGAAACACTTGAAAAATGCATGTGCGGTGCGTGCCGGGACTCTGCCGGTGCAGCCGAGCGTTTTGGGTGAGTCTGCATCGATTCTGATGAAAAGCCACTAGTTTGGGCCCGAAAACACTGAAATTGACAGAAACACATGAAAAATGCATGTGCGGTGCGTGCCGGGACTCTGCCGGTGCAGCCCAGCGTTTTGGGTGAGTCTGCATCGATTCTGATGAAAAGCCACTAGTTTGGGCCCGAAAACACTGAAATTGACAGAAACACTTGAAAAATGCATGTGCGGTGTGTGCCGGGACTCTGCCGGTGCAGCCGAGCGTTTTGGGTGAGTCTGCATCGACTATGATTAAAAGCCACTAGTTTGGGCCCGAAAACACTGAAATTGACAGAAACACATGAAAAATGCATGTGCGGTGCGTGCCGGGACTCTGCCGGTGCAGCCGAGCCTTTGGGTGAGTCTGCATCGATTCTGATGAAAAGCCACTAGTTTGGGCCCAATAACACTGAAATTGACAGAAACACATGAAAATGCATGTACGGTGTGCGCCGTGACCCTGCCGGCGCAGCCGAGCCTTTAGGGTGAGTCTGCATCGGTTCTGATGAAAAGCCACTAGTTTGGTTCCAATAACACTGAAATTGACAGAAACACATGAAAATGCATGTACGGCGTGCGCCGTGACCCTGCCGGCGCAGCCGAGCCTTTTGGGTGAGTCTGCATCGGTTCTGATGAAAAGCCACTAGTTTGGGCCCAATAACACTGAAATTGACAGAAACACATGAAAAATGCATGTGCGGTGCGTGCTGGGACTCTGCCGGTGCAGCCGAGCGTTTTGGGTGAGTCTGCATCGATTCTGATGAAAAGCCACTAGTTTGGGCCCGAAAACACTGAAATTGACAGAAACACATGAAAAATGCATGTGCGGTGCGTGCCGGGACTCTGCCGGTGCAGCCCAGCGTTTTGGGTGAGTCTGCATCGATTCTGATGAAAAGCCACTAGTTTGGGCCCGAAAACACTGAAATTGACAGAAACACTTGAAAAATGCATGTGCGGTGTGTGCCGGGACTCTGCCGGTGCAGCCGAGCGTTTTGGGTGAGTCTGCATCGATTATGATTAAAAGCCACTAGTTTGGGCCCGAAAACACTGAAATTGACAGAAACACATGAAAAATGCATGTGCGGTGCGTGCCGGGACTCTGCCGGTGCAGCCGAGCCTTTTGGGTGAGTCTGCATCGATTCTGATGAAAAGCCACTAGTTTGGGCCCAATAACACTGAAATTGACAGAAACACATGAAAATGCATGTACGGTGTGCGCCGTGACCCTGCCAGCGCAGCCGAGCCTTTTGGGTGAGTCTGCATCGGTTCTGATGAAAAGCCACTAGTTTTGGCCCAAAAACACTGAAATTGACAGAAACACATGAAAAATACATGTGCGGTGCGTGCCGGGACTCTGCCGGTGCAGCCGAGCCTTTTGGGTGAGTCTGCATCGATTCTGATGAAAAGCCACTACTTTGGGCCCAATAACACTGAAATTGACAGAAACACTTGAAAAATGCATGTGCGGTGCGTGCCGGGACTCTGCCGGTGCAGCCGAGCGTTTTGGGTGAGTCTGCATCGATTATGATTAAAAGCCACTACTTTGGGCCCGAAAACACTGAAATTGACAGAAACACATGAAAAATGCATGTGCGGTGCGTGCCGGGACTCTGCCAGTGCAGCCGAGCGTTTTGGGTGAGTCTGTATCGGTTCTGACGAAAAGCCAGTAGTTTGGGCCCAATAACACTGAAATTGACAGAAACACATGAAAATGCATGTACGGCGTGCGCCGTGACCCTGCGCAACCGAGCCTTTGGGGTGAGTCTTCATCGGTTCTGATGAAAAGCCACTAGTTTGGGCCCGAAAACACTGAAATTGACAGAAACACATGAAAAATGCATGTGCGGTGCGTGCCGGGACTCTGCCGGTGCAGCCGAGCGTTTTGGGTGAGTCTGCATCGATTCTGATGAAAAGCCACTAGTTTGGGCCCAATAACACTGAAATTGACAGAAACACATGAAAATGCATGTACGGTGTGCGCCGTGACCCTGCCGGCGCAGCCGAGCCTTTAGGGTGAGTCTGCATCGGTTCTGATGAAAAGCCACTAGTTTGGTTCCAATAACACTGAAATTGACAGAAACACATGAAAATGCATGTACGGCGTGCACCGTGACCCTGCCGGCGCAGCCGAGCCTTTTGGGTGAGTCTGCATCGATTCTGATGAAAAGCCACTAGTTTGGGCCCAATAACACTGAAATTGACAGAAACACATGAAAAATGCATGTGCTGTGCGTGCTGGGATTCTGCCGGTGCAGCCGAGCGTTTTGGGTGAGTCTGCATCGATTCTGATGAAAAGCCACTAGTTTGGGCCCGAAAACACTGAAATTGACAGAAACACATGAAAAATGCATGTGCGGTGCGTGCCGGGACTCTGCCGGTGCAGCCCAGCGTTTTGGGTGAGTCTGCATCGATTCTGATGAAAAGCCACTAGTTTGGGCCCGAAAACACTGAAATTGACAGAAACACTTGAAAAATGCATGTGCGGTGTGTGCCGGGACTCTGCCGGTGCAGCCGAGCGTTTTGGGTGAGTCTGCATCAATTATGATTAAAAGCCACTAGTTTGGGCCCGAAAACACTGAAATTGACAGAAACACATGAAAAATGCATGTGCGGTGCGTGCCGGGACTCTGCCGGTGCAGCCGAGCGTTTTGGGTGAGTCTGCATCGATTCTGATGAAAAGCCACTAGTTTGGGCCCAATAACACTGAAATTGACAGAAACACATGAAAATGCATGTACGGCGTGCGCCGTGACCCTGCCGGCGCAGCCGAGCCTTTAGCGTGAGTCTGCATCGGTTCTGATGAAAAGCCACTAATTTGGTTCCAATAACACTGAAATTGACAGAAACACATGAAAATGCATGTACGGCGTGCGCCGTGACCCTGCCGGCGCAGCCGAGCCTTTTGGGTGAGTCTGCATCGTTTCTGATGAAAAGCCACTAGTTTGGGCCCAATAACACTGAAATTGACAGAAACACATGAAAATGCATGTACGGCGTGCGCCGTGACCCTGCCAGCGCAGCCGAGCCTTTTGGGTGAGTCTGCATCGGTTCTGATGAAAAGCCACTAGTTTTGGCCCAAAAACACTGAAATTGACAGAAACACATGAAAAATACATGTGCGGTGCGTGCCGGGACTCTGCCGGTGCAGCCGAGCCTTTTGGGTGAGTCTGCATCGATTCTGATGAAAAGCCACTACTTTGGGCCCAATAACACTGAAATTGACAGAAACACATGAAAAATGCATGTGCGGTGCGTGCCGGGACTCTGCCGGTGCAGCCGAGCGTTTTGGGTGAGTCTGCATCGATTCTGATGAAAAGCCACTAGTTTGGGCCCGAAAACACTGAAATTGACAGAAACACATGAAAAATGCATGTGCGGTGCGTGCCGGGACTCTGCCGGTGCAGCCCAGCATTTTGGGTGAGTCTGCATCAGTTCTGATGAAAAGCCACTAGTTTGGGCCCAATAACACTGAAATTGACAGAAACACATGAAAATGCATGTACGGCGTGCGCCGTGACCCTGCCGGCGCAGCCGAGCCTTTTGGGTGAGTCTGCATCGGTTCTGATGAAAAGCCACTATTTTGGTTCCAATAACACTGAAATTGACAGAAACACATGAAAATGCATGTACGGCGTGCGCCGTGACCCTGCCGGCGCAGCCGAGCCTTTTGGGTGAGTCTGCATCGTTTCTGATGAAAAGCCACTAGTTTGGGCCCAATAACACTGAAATTGACAGAAACACATGAAAATGCATGTACGGCGTGCGCCGTGACCCTGCCAGCGCAGCCGAGCCTTTTGGGTGAGTCTGCATCGATTCTGATGAAAAGCCACTAGTTTGGGCCCGAAAACACTGAAATTGACAGAAACACATGAAAAATGCATGTGCGGTGCGTGCCGGGACTCTGCCGGTGCAGCTCAGCGTTTTGGGTGGGTCTGCATCGATTCTGATGAAAAGCCACTAGTTTGGGCCCGAAAACACTGAAATTGACAGAAACACATGAAAAATGCATGTGCGGTGCGTGCCGGGACTCTGCCGGTGCAACCGAGCGTTTTGGGTGGGTCTGCATCGATTCTGATGAAAAGCCACTAGTTTGGGCCCGAAAACACTGAAATTGACGGAAACACATGAAAAATGCATGTGCGGTGCGTGCCGGGACTCTGCCGGTGCAGCCGAGCGTTTTGGGTGAGTCTGCATCGATTCTGATGAAAAGCCACTAGTTTGGGCCCAATAACACTGAAATTGACAGAAACACATGAAAAATGCATGTGCGGTGCGTGCCGGGACTCTGCCGGTGCAGCCGAGCGTTTTGGGTGAGTCTGCATCGATTCTGATGAAAAGCCACTAGTTTGGGCCCGAAAAAACACTGAAATTGACAGAAACACATGAAAAATGCATGTGCGGTGCGTGCCGGGACTCTGCCGGTGCAGCCCAGCGTTTTGGGTGAGTCTGCATCGATTCTGATGAAAAGCCACTAGTTTGGGCCCGAAAACACTGAAATTGACAGAAACACATGAAAAATGCATGTGCGGTGCGTGCCAGGACTCTGCCGGTGCAGCCCAGCGTTTTGGGTGAGTCTGCATCGATTCTGATGAAAAGCCACTAGTTTGGGCCCGACAACACTGAAATTGACAGAAACACATGAAAAATGCATGTGCGGTGCGTGCCGGGACTCTGCCGGTGCAGCCGAGCGTTTTGGGTGAGTCTGCATCGATTCTGATGAAAAGCCACTAGTTTGGGCCCAATAACACTGAAATTGACAGAAACACATGAAAAATGCATGTGCGGTGCGTGCCGGGACTCTGCCGGTGCAGCCGAGCCTTTTGGGTGAGTCTGCATCGATTCTGATGAAAAGCCACTAGTTTGGGCCCAATAACACTGAAATTGACAGAAACACATGAAAATGCATGTACGGCGTGCGCCGTGACCCTGCCGGCGCAGCCGAGCCTTTAGGGTGAGTCTGCATCGGTTCTGATGAAAAGCCACTAGTTTGGTTCCAATAACACTGAAATTGACAGAAACACATGAAAATGCATGTACGGCGTGCGCCGTGACCCTGCCGGCGCAGCCGAGCCTTTTGGGTGAGTCTGCATCGTTTCTGATGAAAAGCCACTAGTTTGGGCCCAATAACACTGAAATTGACAGAAACACATGAAAATGCATGTACGGCGTGCGCCGTGACCCTGCCAGCGCAGCCGAGCCTTTTGGGTGAGTCTGCATCGGTTCTGATGAAAAGCCACTAGTTTTGGCCCAAAAACACTGAAATTGACAGAAACACATGAAAAATACATGTGCGGTGCGTGCCGGGACTCTGCCGGTGCAGCCGAGCCTTTTGGGTGAGTCTGCATCGATTCTGATGAAAAGCCACTAGTTTGGGCCCAATAACACTGAAATTGACAGAAACACTTGAAAAATGCATGTGCGGTGCGTGCCGGGACTCTGCCGGTGCAGCCGAGCGTTTTGGGTGAGTCTGCATCGATTATGATTAAAAGCCACTAGTTTGGGCCCGAAAACACTGAAATTGACAGAAACACATGAAAAATGCATGTGCGGTGCGTGCCGGGACTCTGCCGGTGCAGCCGAGCGTTTTGGGTGAGTCTGCATCGGTTCTGACGAAAAGCCAGTAGTTTGGGCCCAATAACACTGAAATTGACAGAAACACATGAAAATGCATGTACGGCGTGCGCCGTGACCCTGCGCAACCGAGCCTTTGGGGTGAGTCTTCATCGGTTCTGACGAAAAGCCACTAGTTTGGGCCCAATAACACTGAAATTGACAGAAACACATGAAAATGCATGTACGGCGTGCGCCGTGACCCTGCCAGTGCAGCCGAGCCTTTTGGGTGAGTCTGCATCGGTTCTGACGAAAAGCCAGTAGTTTGGGCCCAATAACACTGAAATTGACAGAAACACATGAAAATGCATGTACGGCGTGCGCCGTGACCCTGCGCAACCGAGCCTTTGGGGTGAGTCTTCATCGGTTCTGATGAAAAGCCACTAGTTTGGGCCCGAAAACACTGAAATTGACAGAAACACATGAAAAATGCATGTGCGGTGCGTGCCGGGACTCTGCCGGTGCAGCCGAACCTTTTGGGTGAGTCTGCATCGGTTCTCTTGAAGAGCGACTAGTTTGGGCCCAATAACACTGAAATTGACAGAAACACATGAAAAATGCATGTACGGTGCAAGCCGGGACTCTGCCGGTGCAACCGAGCGTTTTGGGTGGGTCTGCATCGATTCTGATGAAAAGCCACTAGTTTGGGCCCGAAAACACTGAAATTGACAGAAACACATGAAAAATGCATGTGCGGTGCGTGCCAGGACTCTGCCGGGGCAGCCGAGCGTTTTGGGTGAGTCTGCATCGATTCTGATGAAAAGCCACTAGTTTGGGCCCAATAACACTGAAATTGACAGAAACACATGAAAAATGCATGTGCAGTGCGTGCCGGGACTCTGCCGGTGCAGCCGATCGTTTTGGGTGAGTCTGCATCGATTCTGATGAAAAGCCACTAGTTTGGGCCCGAAAAAACACTGAAATTGACAGAAACACATGAAAAATGCATGTGCGGTGCGTGCCGGGACTCTGCCGGTGCAGCCCAGCGTTTTGGGTGAGTCTGCATCGGTTCTGATGAAAAGCCACTAGTTTGGTTCCAATAACACTGAAATTGACAGAAACACATGAAAATGCATGTACGGCGTGCGCCGTGACCCTGCCGGCGCAGCCGAGCCTTTTGGGTGAGTCTGCATCGTTTCTGATGAAAAGCCACTAGTTTGGGCCCAATAACACTGAAATTGACAGAAACACATGAAAATGCATGTACGGCGTGCGCCGTGACCCTGCCAGCGCAGCCGAGCCTTTTGGGTGAGTCTGCATCGGTTCTGATGAAAAGCCACTAGTTTTGGCCCAAAAACACTGAAATTGACAGAAACACATGAAAAATACATGTGCGGTGCGTGCCGGGACTCTGCCGGTGCAGCCGAGCCTTTTGGGTGAGTCTGCATCGATTCTGATGAAAAGCCACTAGTTTGGGCCCGAAAACACTGAAATTGACAGAAACACATGAAAAATGCATGTGCGGTGCGTGCCGGGACTCTGCCGGTGCAGCCCAGCGTTTTGGGTGAGTCTGCATCGATTCTGATGAAAAGCCACTAGTTTGGGCCCGAAAACACTGAAATTGACAGAAAGACTTGAAAAATGCATGTGCGGTGTGTGCCGGGACTCTGCCGGTGCAGCCGAGCGTTTTGGGTGAGTCTGCATCGATTATGATTAAAAGCCACTAGTTTGGGCCCGAAAACACTGAAATTGACAGAAACACATGAAAAATGCATGTGTGGTGCGTGCCGGGACTCTGCCGGTGCAGCCGAGCCTTTTGGGTGAGTCTGCATCGATTCTGATGAAAAGCCACTAGTTTGGGCCCAATAACACTGAAATTGACAGAAACACATGAAAATGCATGTACGGTGTGCGCCGTGACCCTGCCGGCGCAGCCGAGCCTTTAGGGTGAGTCTGCATCGGTTCTGATGAAAAGCCACTAGTTTGGTTCCAATAACACTGAAATTGACAGAAACACATGAAAATGCATGTACGGCGTGCGCCGTGACCCTGCCGGCGCAGCCGAGCCTTTTGGGTGAGTCTGCATCGGTTCTGATGAAAAGCCACTAGTTTGGGCCCAATAACACTGAAATTGACAGAAACACATGAAAAATGCATGTGCGGTGCGTGCCGGGACTCTGCCGGTGCAGCCGAGCGTTTTGGGTGAGTCTGCATCGATTCTGATGAAAAGCCACTAGTTTGGGCCCGAAAACACTGAAATTGACAGAAACACATGAAAAATGCATGTGCGGTGCGTGCCGGGACTCTGCCGGTGCAGCCGAGCCTTTTGGGTGAGTCTGCATCGATTCTGATGAAAAGCCACTAGTTTGGGCCCAATAACACTGAAATTGACAGAAACACATGAAAATGCATGTACGGCGTGCGCCGTGACCCTGCCGGCGCAGCCGAGCCTTTAGGGTGAGTCTGCATCGGTTCTGATGAAAAGCCACTAGTTTGGTTCCAATAACACTGAAATTGACAGAAACACATGAAAATGCATGTACGGCGTGCGCCGTGACCCTGCCGGCGCAGCCGAGCCTTTTGGGTGAGTCTGCATCGGTTCTGACGAAAAGCCAGTAGTTTGGGCCCAATAACACTGAAATTGACAGAAACACATGAAAATGCATGTACGGCGTGCGCCGTGACCCTGCGCAACCGAGCCTTTGGGGTGAGTCTTCATCGGTTCTGACGAAAAGCCACTAGTTTGGGCCCAATAACACTGAAATTGACAGAAACACATGAAAATGCATGTACGGCGTGCGGCGTGACCCTGCCAGTGCAGCCGAGCCTTTTGGGTGAGTCTGCATCGGTTCTGACGAAAAGCCAGTATTTTGGGCCCAATAACACTGAAATTGACAGAAACACATGAAAATGCATGTACGGCGTGCGCCGTGACCCTGCGCAACCGAGCCTTTGGGGTGAGTCTTCATCGGTTCTGATGAAAAGCCACTAGTTTGGGCCCGAAAACACTGAAATTGACAGAAACACATGAAAAATGCATGTGCGGTGCGTGCCGGGACTCTGCCGGTGCAGCCGAACCTTTTGGGTGAGTCTGCATCGGTTCTCTTGAAGAGCGACTAGTTTGGGCCCAATAACACTAAAATTGACAGAAACACATGAAAAATGCATGTACGGTGCAAGCCGGGACTCTGCCGGTGCAACCGAGCGTTTTGGGTGGGTCTGCATCGATTCTGATGAAAAGCCACTAGTTTGGGCCCGAAAACACTGAAATTGACAGAAACACATGAAAAATGCATGTGCGGTGCGTGCCGGGACTCTGCCGGTGCAGCCGAGCGTTTTGGGTGAGTCTGCATCGATTCTGATGAAAAGCCACTAGTTTGGGCCCAATAACACTGAAATTGACAGAAACACATGAAAAATGCATGTGCGGTGCGTGCCGGGACTCTGCCGGTGCAGCCGAGCGTTTTGGGTGAGTCTGCATCGATTCTGATGAAAAGCCACTAGTTTGGGCCCGAAAAAACACTGAAATTGACAGAAACACATGAAAAATGCATGTGCGGTGCGTGCCGGGACTCTGCCGGTGCAGCCCAGTGTTTTGGGTGAGTCTGCATCGATTCTGATGAAAAGCCACTAGTTTGGGCCCAATAACACTGAAATTGACAGAAACACATGAGAATGCATGTACGGCGTGCGCCGTGACCCTGCCTGCGCAGCCGAGCCTTTTGGGTGAGTCTGCATCGGTTCTGATGAAAAGCCACTAGTTTTGGCCCAAAAACACTGAAATTGACAGAAACACATGAAAAATACATGTGCGGTGCGTGCCGGGACTCTGCCGGTGCAGCCGAGCCTTTTGGGTGAGTCTGCATCGATTCTGATGAAAAGCCACTAGTTTGGGCCCAATAACACTGAAATTGACAGAAACACTTGAAAAATGCATGTGCGGTGCGTGCCGGGACTCTGCCGGTGCAGCCGAGCGTTTTGGGTGAGTCTGCATCGATTCTGATGAAAAGCCACTAGTTTGGGCCCGAAAACACTGAAATTGACAGAAACACATGAAAAATGCATGTGCGGTGCGTGCCGGGACTCTGCCGGTGCAGCCCAGCGTTTTGGGTGAGTCTGCATCGATTCTGATGAAAAGCCACTAGTTTGGGCCCGAAAACACTGAAATTGACAGAAACACTTGAAAAATGCATGTGCGGTGTGTGCCGGGACTCTGCCGGTGCAGCCGAGCGTTTTGGGTGAGTCTGCATCGATTATGATTAAAAGCCACTAGTTTGGGCCCGAAAACACTGAAATTGACAGAAACACATGAAAAATGCATGTGCGGTGCGTGCCGGGACTCTGCCGGTGCAGCCGAGCCTTTTGGGTGAGTCTGCATCGATTCTGATGAAAAGCCACTAGTTTGGGCCCAATAACACTGAAATTGACAGAAACACATGAAAATGCATGTACGGTGTGCGCCGTGACCCTGCCGGCGCAGCCGAGCCTTTAGGGTGAGTCTGCATCGGTTCTGATGAAAAGCCACTAGTTTGGTTCCAATAACACTGAAATTGACAGAAACACATGAAAATGCATGTACGGCGTGCGCCGTGACCCTGCCGGCGCAGCCGAGCCTTTTGGGTGAGTCTGCATCGGTTCTGATGAAAAGCCACTAGTTTGGGCCCAATAACACTGAAATTGACAGAAACACATGAAAAATGCATGTGCGGTGCGTGCTGGGACTCTGCCGGTGCAGCCGAGCGTTTTGGGTGAGTCTGCATCGATTCTGATGAAAAGCCACTAGTTTGGGCCCGAAAACACTGAAATTGACAGAAACACATGAAAAATGCATGTGCGGTGCGTGCCGGGACTCTGCCGGTGCAGCCCAGCGTTTTGGGTGAGTCTGCATCGATTCTGATGAAAAGCCACTAGTTTGGGCCCGAAAACACTGAAATTGACAGAAACACTTGAAAAATGCATGTGCGGTGTGTGCCGGGACTCTGCCGGTGCAGCCGAGCGTTTTGGGTGAGTCTGCATCGATTATGATTAAAAGCCACTAGTTTGGGCCCGAAAACACTGAAATTGACAGAAACACATGAAAAATGCATGTGCGGTGCGTGCCGGGACTCTGCCGGTGCAGCCGAGCCTTTTGGGTGAGTCTGCATCGATTCTGATGAAAAGCCACTAGTTTGGGCCCAATAACACTGAAATTGACAGAAACACATGAAAATGCATGTACGGCGTGCGCCGTGACCCTGCCGGCGCAGCCGAGCCTTTAGGGTGAGTCTGCATCGGTTCTGATGAAAAGCCACTAGTTTGGTTCCAATAACACTGAAATTGACAGAAACACATGAAAATGCATGTACGGCGTGCGCCGTGACCCTGCCGGCGCAGCCGAGCCTTTTGGGTGAGTCTGCATCGTTTCTGATGAAAAGCCACTAGTTTGGGCCCAATAACACTGAAATTGACAGAAACACATGAAAATGCATGTACGGCGTGCGCCGTGACCCTGCCAGCGCAGCCGAGCCTTTTGGGTGAGTCTGCATCGGTTCTGATGAAAAGCCACTAGTTTTGGCCCAAAAACACTGAAATTGACAGAAACACATGAAAAATACATGTGCGGTGCGTGCCGGGACTCTGCCGGTGCAGCCGAGCCTTTTGGGTGAGTCTGCATCGATTCTGATGAAAAGCCACTACTTTGGGCCCAATAACACTGAAATTGACAGAAACACTTGAAAAATGCATGTGCGGTGCGTGCCGGGACTCTGCCGGTGCAGCCGAGCGTTTTGGGTGAGTCTGCATCGATTATGATTAAAAGCCACTACTTTGGGCCCGAAAACACTGAAATTGACAGAAACACATGAAAAATGCATGTGCGGTGCGTGCCGGGACTCTGCCAGTGCAGCCGAGCGTTTTGGGTGAGTCTGTATCGGTTCTGACGAAAAGCCAGTAGTTTGGGCCCAATAACACTGAAATTGACAGAAACACATGAAAATGCATGTACGGCGTGCGCCGTGACCCTGCGCAACCGAGCCTTTGGGGTGAGTCTTCATCGGTTCTGATGAAAAGCCACTAGTTTGGGCCCGAAAACACTGAAATTGACAGAAACACATGAAAAATGCATGTGCGGTGCGTGCCGGGACTCTGCCGGTGCAGCCGAGCGTTTTGGGTGAGTCTGCATCGATTCTGATGAAAAGCCACTAGTTTGGGCCCAATAACACTGAAATTGACAGAAACACATGAAAATGCATGTACGGTGTGCGCCGTGACCCTGCCGGCGCAGCCGAGCCTTTAGGGTGAGTCTGCATCGGTTCTGATGAAAAGCCACTAGTTTGGTTCCAATAACACTGAAATTGACAGAAACACATGAAAATGCATGTACGGCGTGCGCCGTGACCCTGCCGGCGCAGCCGAGCCTTTTGGGTGAGTCTGCATCGGTTCTGATGAAAAGCCACTAGTTTGGGCCCAATAACACTGAAATTGACAGAAACACATGAAAAATGCATGTGCAGTGCGTGCTGGGACTCTGCCGGTGCAGCCGAGCGTTTTGGGTGAGTCTGCATCGATTCTGATGAAAAGCCACTAGTTTGGGCCCGAAAACACTGAAATTGACAGAAACACATGAAAAATGCATGTGCGGTGCGTGCCGGGACTCTGCCGGTGCAGCCCAGCGTTTTGGGTGAGTCTGCATCGATTCTGATGAAAAGCCACTAGTTTGGGCCCGAAAACACTGAAATTGACAGAAACACTTGAAAAATGCATGTGCGGTGTGTGCCGGGACTCTGCCGGTGCAGCCGAGCGTTTTGGGTGAGTCTGCATCAATTATGATTAAAAGCCACTAGTTTGGGCCCGAAAACACTGAAATTGACAGAAACACATGAAAAATGCATGTGCGGTGCGTGCCGGGACTCTGCCGGTGCAGCCGAGCCTTTTGGGTGAGTCTGCATCGATTCTGATGAAAAGCCACTAGTTTGGGCCCAATAACACTGAAATTGACAGAAACACATGAAAATGCATGTACGGCGTGCGCCGTGACCCTGCCGGCGCAGCCGAGCCTTTAGCGTGAGTCTGCATCGGTTCTGATGAAAAGCCACTAATTTGGTTCCAATAACACTGAAATTGACAGAAACACATGAAAATGCATGTACGGCGTGCGCCGTGACCCTGCCGGCGCAGCCGAGCCTTTTGGGTGAGTCTGCATCGTTTCTGATGAAAAGCCACTAGTTTGGGCCCAATAACACTGAAATTGACAGAAACACATGAAAATGCATGTACGGCGTGCGCCGTGACCCTGCCAGCGCAGCCGAGCCTTTTGGGTGAGTCTGCATCGGTTCTGATGAAAAGCCACTAGTTTTGGCCCAAAAACACTGAAATTGACAGAAACACATGAAAAATACATGTGCGGTGCGTGCCGGGACTCTGCCGGTGCAGCCGAGCCTTTTGGGTGAGTCTGCATCGATTCTGATGAAAAGCCACTACTTTGGGCCCAATAACACTGAAATTGACAGAAACACTTGAAAAATGCATGTGCGGTGCGTGCCGGGACTCTGCCGGTGCAGCCGAGCGTTTTGGGTGAGTCTGCATCGATTATGATTAAAAGCCACTACTTTGGGCCCGAAAACACTGAAATTGACAGAAACACATGAAAAATGCATGTGCGGTGCGTGCCGGGACTCTGCCGGTGCAGCCGAGCGTTTTGGGTGAGTCTGTATCGGTTCTGACGAAAAGCCAGTAGTTTGGGCCCAATAACACTGAAATTGACAGAAACACATGAAAATGCATGTACGGCGTGCGCCGTGACCCTGCGCAACCGAGCCTTTGGGGTGAGTCTTCATCGGTTCTGACGAAAAGCCACTAGTTTGGGCCCAATAACACTGAAATTGACAGAAACACATGAAAATGCATGTACGGCGTGCGCCGTGACCCTGCCAGTGCAGCCGAGCCTTTTGGGTGAGTCTGCATCGGTTCTGACGAAAAGCCAGTAGTTTGGGCCCAATAACACTGAAATTGACAGAAACACATGAAAATGCATGTACGGCGTGCGCCGTGACCCTGCGCAACCGAGCCTTTGGGGTGAGTCTTCATCGGTTCTGATGAAAAGCCACTAGTTTGGGCCCGAAAACACTGAAATTGACAGAAACACATGAAAAATGCATGTGCGGTGCGTGCCGGGACTCTGCCGGTGCAGCCCAGCGTTTTGGGTGAGTCTGCATCGATTCTGATGAAAAGCCACTAGTTTGGGCCCAATAACACTGAAATTGACAGAAACACATGAAAAATGCATGTGCGGTGCGTGCCGGGACTCTGCCGGTGCAGCCGAGCGTTTTGGGTGAGTCTGCATCGATTCTGATGAAAAGCCACTAGTTTGGGCCCGAAAACACTGAAATTGACAGAAACACATGAAAAATGCATGTGCGGTGCGTGCCGGGACTCTGCCGGTGCAGCCCAGCATTTTGGGTGAGTCTGCATCGATTCTGATGAAAAGCCACTAGTTTGGGCCCGAAAACACTGAAATTGACAGAAACACATGAAAAATGCATGTGCGGTGCGTGCCAGGACTCTGCCGGTGCAGCCCAGCGTTTTGGGTGAGTCTGCATCGATTCTGATGAAAAGCCACTAGTTTGGGCCCGACAACACTGAAATTGACAGAAACACATGAAAAATGCATGTGCGGTGCGTGCCGGGACTCTGCCGGTGCAGCCGAGCGTTTTGGGTGAGTCTGCATCGATTCTGATGAAAAGCCACTAGTTTGGGCCCAAAAACACTGAAATTGACAGAAACACATGAAAAATGCATGTGCAGTGCGTGCCGGGACTCTGCCGGTGCAGCCCAGCGTTTTGGGTGAGTCTGCATCGATTCTGATGAAAAGCCACTAGTTTGGGCCCGAAAACACTGAAATTGACAGAAACACTTGAAAAAATGCATGTGCGGTGTGTGCCGGGACTCTGCCGGTGCAGCCGAGCGTTTTGGGTGAGTCTGCATCGATTATGATTAAAAGCCACTAGTTTGGGCCCGAAAACACTGAAATTGACAGAAACACATGAAAAATGCATGTGCGGTGCGTGCCGGGACTCTGCCGGTGCAGCCGAGCCTTTTGGGTGAGTCTGCATCGATTCTGATGAAAAGCCACTAGTTTGGGCCCAATAACACTGAAATTTACAGAAACACATGAAAATGCATGTACGGTGTGCGCCGTGACCTTGCCGGCGCAGCCGAGCCTTTAGGGTGAGTCTGCATCGGTTCTGATGAAAAGCCACTAGTTTGGTTCCAATAACACTGAAATTGACAGAAACACATGAAAATGCATGTACAGCGTGCGCCGTGACCCTGCTGGCGCAGCCGAGCCTTTTGGGTGAGTCTGCATCGGTTCTGATGAAAAGCCACTAGTTTGGTTCCAATAACACTGAAATTGACAGAAACACATGAAAATGCATGTACGGCGTGCGCCGTGACCCTGCCGGCGCAGCCGAGCCTTTTCGGTGAGTCTGCATCGGTTCTGATGAAAAGCCACTAGTTTGGGCCCAATAACACTGAAATTGACAGAAACACATGAAAATGCATGTACGGCGTGCGCCGTGACCCTGCCAGCGCAGCCGAGCCTTTTGGGTGAGTCTGCATCGGTTCTGATGAAAAGCCACTAGTTTTGGCCCAAAAACACTGAAATTGACAGAAACACATGAAAATGCATATACGGCGTGTGCCATGACCCTGCCAGCGCAGCCGAGACTTTTGGGTGAGTCTGCATCGCTTCTGATGAAAAGCCACTAGTTTGGGCCCAAAAACACTGAAATTGACAGAAACACATGAAAAATGCATGTGCGGTGCGTGCCGGGACTCTGCCGGTGCAGCCGAGCCTTTTGGGTGAGTCTGCATCGATTCTGATGAAAAGCCACTAGTTTGGGCCCAATAACACTGAAATTGACAGAAACACATGAAAATGTATGTACGGTGTGCGCCGTGACCCTGCCGGCGCAGCCGAGCCTTTAGGGTGAGTCTGCATCGGTTATGATGAAAAGCCACTAGTTTGGTTCCAATAACACTGAAATTGACAGAAACACATGAAAATGCATGTACGGCGTGCGCCGTGACCCTGCCGGCGCAGCCGAGCCTTTTGGGTGAGTCTGCATCGTTTCTGATGAAAAGCCACTAGTTTGGGCCCAATAACACTGAAATTGACAGAAACACATGAAAATGCATGTACGGTGTGCGCCGTGACCCTGCCGGCGCAGCCGAGCCTTTAGGGTGAGTCTGCATCAGTTATGATGAAAAGCCACTAGTTTGGTTCCAATAACACTGAAATTGACAGAAACACATGAAAATGCATGTACGGCGTGCGCCGTGACCCTGCCGGCGCAGCCGAGCCTTTTGGGTGAGTCTGCATCGTTTCTGATGAAAAGCCACTAGTTTGGGCCCAATAACACTGAAATTGACAGAAACACATGAAAATGCATGTACGGCGTGCGCCGTGACCCTGCCAGCGCAGCCGAGCCTTTTGGGTGAGTCTGCATCGGTTCTGATGAAAAGCCACTAGTTTGGGCCCAAAAACACTGAAATTGACAGAAACACATGAAAATACATGTACGGCGTGCGCCGTGACCCTGCCAGCGCAGCCGAGCCTTTTGGGTGAGTCTGCATCGGTTCTGATGAAAAGCCACTAGTTTGGGCCCAATAACACTGAAATTGACAGAAACACATGAAAATGCATGTACGGTGTGCGCCATGACCCTGCCAGCGCAGCCGAGCCTGTTGGGTGAGTCTGCATCGGTTCTGATGAAAAGCCACTAGTTTGGGCCCAATAACACTGAAATTGACAGAAACACATGAAAATGCATGTACGGCTTGCGCCGTGACCCTGCCAGCGCAGCCGAGCCTTTGGGGTGAGTCTGCATCGGTTCTGATGAAAAGCCACTAGTTTGGGCCCAATAACACTGAAATTGACAGAAACACATGAAAATGCATGTACGGCTTGCGCGGTGACCCTGCCAGCGCAGCCGAGCCTTTTGGGTGAGTCTGCATCGATTCTGATGAAAAGCCACTAGTTTGGGCCCGAAAACACTGAAATTGACAGAAACACATGAAAAATGCATGTGCGGTGCGTGCCGGGACTCTGCCGGTGCAGCCCAGCGTTTTGGGTGAGTCTGCATCGATTGCGATGAAAAGCCACTAGTTTGGGCCCGAAAACACTGAAATTGACAGAAACACATGAAAATGCATGTACGGCGTGCGCCGTGACCCTGCGCAACCGAGCCTTTTGGGTGAGTCTTCATCGGTTCTGATGAAAAGCCACTAGTTTGGGCCCGAAAACACTGAAATTGACAGAAACACATGAAAAATGCATGTGCGGTGCGTGCCGGGACTCTGCCGGTGCAGCCGAGCGTTTTGGGTGAGTCTGCATCGGTTCTCTTGAAGAGCGACTAGTTTGGGCCCAATAAAACTGAAATTGACAGAAACACATGAAAAATGCATGTGCGGTGCGTGCCGGGACCCTGCCGGTGCAACCGAGCGTTTTGGGTGAGTCTGCATCGATTCTGATGAAAAGCCACTAGTTTGGGCCCGAAAACATTGAAATTGACAGAAACACATGAAAAATGCATGTGCGGTGCGTGCCGGGACTCTGCCGGTGCAGCCGAGCATTTTGGGTGAGTCTGCATCGATTCTGATGAAAAGCCACTAGTTTGGGCCCAATAACACTGAAATTGACAGAAACACATGAAAAATGCATGTGCGGTGCGTGCCGGGACTCTGCCGGTGCAGCCGAGCGTTTTGGGTGAGTCTGCATCGATTCTGATGAAAAGCCACTAGTTTGGGCCCAATAACACTGAAATTGACAGAAACACATGAAAAATGCATGTGCGGTGCGTGCCGGGACTCTGCCGGTGCAGCCGAGCGTTTTGGGTGAGTCTGCATCGATTCTGATGAAAAGCCACTAGTTTGGGCCCAATAACACTGAAATTGACAGAAACACATGAAAAATGCATGTGCGGTGCGTGCCGGGACTCTGCCGGTGCAGCCGAGCGTTTTGGGTGAGTCTGCATCGATTATGACTAAAAGCCACTAGTTTGGGCCTGAAAACAATGAAATTGACAGAAACACATGAAAAATGCATGTGCGGTGCGTGCCGGGACTCTGCCGGTGCAGCCGAACCTTTTGGGTGAGTCTGCATCAATTCTGATGAAAAGCCACTAGTTTGGGCCCGAAAACACTGAAATTGACAGAAACACATGAAAATGCATGTACGGCGTGCGCCGTGACCCTGCCAGCGCAGCCGAACCTTTTGGGTGAGTCTACATCGCTTCTGATGAAAAGCCACTAGTTTGGGCCGAATAACACTGAAATTGACAGAAACACATGAAAATGCATGTACAGCGTGCACCGTGACCCTGCCAGTGCAGCCGAGCGTTTTGGGTGAGTCTGCATCGGTTCTGACGAAAAGCCACTAGTTTGGGCCCAACAACACTGAAATTGACAGAAACACATGAAAATGCATGTACGGCTTGCGCCGTGACCCTGCCAGCGCAGCCGAGCCTTTTGGGTGAGTCTGCATCGGTTCTGATGAAAAGCCACTAGTTTGGGCCCAATAACACTGAAATTGACAGAAACACATGAAAATGCATGTACAGCGTGCACCGTGACCCTGCCAGTGCAGCCGAGCGTTTTGGGTGAGTCTGCATCGGTTCTGACGAAAAGCCAGTAGTTTGGGCCCAATAACACTGAAATTGACAGAAACACATGAAAATGCATGTACGGCGTGTGCCGTGACCCTGCGCAACCGAGCCTTTGGGGTGAGTCTTCATCGGTTCTGATGAAAAGCCACTAGTTTGGGCCCGAAAACACTGAAATTGACAGAAACACATGAAAAATGCATGTGCGGTGCGTGCCGGGACTCTGCCAGTGCAGCCGAGCGTTTTGGGTGAGTCTGCATCGATTCTGATGAAAAGCCACTAGTTTGGGCCCGAAAACACTGAAATTGACAGAAACACATGAAAAATGCATGTGCGGTGCGTGCCGGGACTCTGCCGGTGCAGCCGAGCGTTTTGGGTGAGTCTGCATTGATTCTGATGAAAAGCCACTAGTTTGGGCCCAATAACACTGAAATTGACAGAAACACATGAAAAATGCATGTGCGGTGCGTGCCGGGACTCTGCCGGTGCAGCCGAGCGTTTTGGGTGAGTCTGCATCGATTCTGATGAAAAGCCACTAGTTTGGGCCCGAAAACACTGAAATTGACAGAAACACATGAAAAATGCATGTGCGGTGCGTGCCGGGACTCTGCCGGTGCAGCCCAGCATTTTGGGTGAGTCTGCATCGATTCTGATGAAGAGCCACTAGTTTGGGCCCGAAAACACTGAAATTGACAGAAACACATGAAAAATGCATGTGCGGTGCGTGCCGGGACTCTGCCGTTGCAGCCCAGCGTTTTGGGTGAGTCTGCATCGATTCTGATGAAAAGCCACTAGTTTGGGCCCGAAAACACTGAAATTGACAGAAACACATGAAAAATGCATGTGCGGTGCGTGCCGGGACTCTGCCGGTGCAGCCCAGCGTTTTGGGTGAGTCTGCATCGATTCTGATGAAAAGCCACTAGTTTGGGCCCGACGACACTGAAATTGACAGAAACACATGAAAAATGCATGTGCGGTGCGTGCCGGGACTCTGCCGGTTCAGCCAAGCGTTTTGGGTGAGTCTGCATCGGTTCCGATGAAAAGCCACTAGTTTGGGCCCAAAAACACTGAAATTGACAGAAACACATGAAAAATGCATGTGCGGTGCGTGCCGGGACTCTGCCGGTGCAGCCGAGCGTTTTGGGTGAGTCTGCATCGATTCTGATGAAAAGCCACTAGTTTGGGCCCGACGACACTGAAATTGACAGAAACACATGAAAAATGCATGTGCGGTGCGTGCCGGGACTCTGCCGGTTCAGCCAAGCGTTTTGGGTGAGTCTGCATCGGTTCCGATGAAAAGCCACTAGTTTGGGCCCAAAAACACTGAAATTGACAGAAACACATGAAAAATGCATGTGCGGTGCGTGCCGGGACTCTGCCGGTGCAGCCGAGCGTTTTGGGTGAGTCTGCATCGATTCTGATGAAAAGCCACTAGTTTGGGCCCAAAAACACTGAAATTGACAGAAACACATGAAAAATGCATGTGCGGTGCGTGCCGGGACTCTGCCGGTGCAGCCGAGCGTTTTGGGTGAGTCTGCATCGATTCTGATGAAAAGCCACTAGTTTGGGCCCGAAAACACTGAAATTGACAGAAACACATGAAAAATGCATGTGCGGTGCGTGCCGGGACTCTGCCGGTGCAGCCCAGCGTTTTGGGTGAGTCTGCATCGATTCTCATGAAAAGCCACTAGTTTGGGCCCAAAAACACTGAAATTGACAGAAACACATGAAAAATGCATGTGCGGTGCGTGCCGGGACTCTGCCGGTGCAGCCGAGCGTTTTGGGTGAGTCTGCATCGATTCTGATGAAAAGCCACTAGTTTGGGCCCGAAAACACTGAAATTGACAGAAACACATGAAAAATGCATGTGCGGTGCGTGCCAGGACTCTGCCGGTGCAGCCGAGCGTTTTGGGTGAGTCTGCATCTCTGGTTTAGGGTTAGGGTTAGGGTTAGGTATGGGGGTAAAACAAGGTTTGTCTCAGTGGACAATACGGGACAAACGTAAATTACTTTTGATAGGGAGGTCATAGAGACTTGGAACCAAGGTCCATCCCCACTAATTCAGGAACGGCCTTTCCATCAGTACCACCCATGAGCATATGCTAGCTTCCAGTCCTGAGATACGTCAGTTCCGGTTTTTGAAATGGTTGTATCTCAGCAACGGAAGGTTGTAGAGACATGGTTCCAAGACTGGCGCGTTCAGAGCCCCCAAATTAGGTCTGACGCCAGTTTCTACGACTTTTGGTTCCTGAGTTATAGAGCAACATGTCCTCCCCTTTGGAAATGAATGGGATGAAAATTTCAGTGTGGAGGCCAAAATCAACCATGCAGAAAGTGTTAAGGAGCATGTTTCAGGTCATTTGGAGTCTATTCGTACCAGTCAAGGAGTGACTTTTTGAAAAATCTTGACACCCATGAGAGATGAGGTAGGTATTAAGGTATAAGAGGTAGGTAAGTATTCTAAAGGTAAGTTGTGGACTGTTTGGTTGGTATTAACGTATAAGAGGTAGGTAAGTATTTTAAAGGTAAGTTGTGGACTCTTTGGTCTAGCCAGTGTTTGTATGTGTGTGTGTCTGTGTGTGTGAGTGTGTGTGTGAGAGTGTGTGTTTGTGTGCATGTGTGAGTGTGTGTTTGTGTACGTGTGTGTGTGTGTGTGTGTGTTTGTGTGTGTGAATGTGTGTGTTTGTGTGTGTGTGTCAGTGTGTTTTTGTGTGTGTGTGCATGTGTGTGTGAGTGTGTTCTCGTTTTTCTATCCTGGTGGGGTCCACAACCTGACATATCACTCACACCGTGGGGACCGAATCCTTGTCCCCACAGGCATGAGCATTGCAATCAATAGAAAAGAGGCTCCTGATGTGCCTGGTGACGTTTTTTTGAAAAAAAAATTGGTCCCCTGGGGGTTGAATTTCAATTCTTTGTGTATGCCCTAGAGGTCACACTCGGTACTGCAGTGTGTAAATTTGCACTGACATGTGTGTAACTGTGTGAAAGTGTGTGTATCATATAAGCTTCATATTTCATAGAAAGTATGACAGTCTGTGCAGTTTAATGTGATTTTTATGTTATCATATTACTTTTTCTAAAATCAACAAGGGAACACATTCAATCATTAAACTTCCTTTCAAAGTGATTTTATTCTTTGGAAGAAACTAATAATGACATTTTTGTTGGCCTGAAGTAGACAAAAAATATAAATTAATAAATACAAGAATAAACAATTATTTGTAAATAAATAAAAGGTCTATTTTTGTAATGTTTCTGATATTTATTTTGTTTATTGTGCCCCACATACTTGGATTAAGCTTCAACAAAACTTTAAGTTGATCTCGTCTATACTGCTGAAACAATACCAAGTTTCAATTTCTAATTTTATTAATTGTAACTGTCAATGCTTTTATTATTTTTATTTATTTTTTGTTCTCATTGTCAATCCCTACACTTTAACTTTTTAGCATTGTTAATTTTATCTTGTTTTAAAATGACATAGATATGTATTGTTCTTTTATTTCTATTTGATTTTAGTTGTGTCTGCATTCATTGTATGTCTGTACCTTGGCACCCTTGAAAATGAGGGTTCTCCCTCAATGTGTGTTCTGAGGTTTTAAAATAAATGTAAATAAATCAATATTCATACAAACCGAGGCTACAGTTAGAAGCAATGTACTGATATTTATACAGACTGAGGCTACAGTTAGCTGTGTACTGATATTCATACAAACTGAGGCTACAGTTAGCTGTGTACTGATATTTATACAAACTGAGGCTACAGTTAGCTGTGTACTGATATTTATACAAACTGAGGCTACAGATGGAAGCAATGTACTGATATTTATACAAACTGAGGATACAGTTAGCCGTGTACTGGTATTTATACAAACTGCAGCTACAGTTAGCTGTGTACTGATAATCATATAAACTGAGGCTACAGTTAGAAGCAATGTACTGATATTTATACAATCTGAGGCTACAGATGGAAGCAATGTACTGATACTTATACAAACTGAGGCTACAGTTAGAAGCAATGTACTGATATTCATACAAACTGAGGCTACAGTTAGCCGTGTACTGATACTTATACAAACTGAGGCTACAGTTAGCTGTGTACTGACACTTATACAAACTGAGGCTACAGTTAACTGTGTACTGATATTCATACAAACTGAGGCTACAGTTAGAAGCAATGTACTGATATTTATACAAACTGAGGCTACAGTTAGAAGCAAAGTACTGATATTCATACAAACTGAGGCTACAGTTAACTGTGTGCTGATATTCATACAAACTGAGGCTACAGTTAGCTGTGTTGTGATATTCATACAAACTGAGGCTATAATTAGTGTAGACCAAAACTACAGAAGAAGCATATCTGAATGGTGTTTTGGTCCAACAAAAACAATCTGATAATTTCCTGCAAGTAAGACACAGTACACAGTAGCATTGTCTTTTGTGAGGCAGAATATATGGTATTAGCAGCAACCATGCAGGAGAGACTGTAACTTGTGCCAGCCTGTATAAATCTTTGAGGATAACCAAAGTGGAATTTGTGGCTTTATGTAATTATTTTATAGAATATAGCTGTTACTAATTCTAATGCTAATGTATGTACTACTACTACTAGTATAGTAGTAGTATTAATGCAACTACTGCTGTATTTTAGCTACTTAAGCTACTACTGGTTCAAGTACTCAATGTTCAGACTACTAGTAATATTACTTTACTAGTAGTAATAACTACAAATTTAATTATACAATTCTCATAGTTTATGTTAATTTAAATTCAATTAATTTAAATATCTTCCTTTTTGCATGAAGTAAGCACACAAATTTCCTTTAGAATATGAGCCTTTTTGGTTACATTAGAAAAGACAGAACAATGGTTATAAAATGTATATTAATACATGCAAGCATGGCAGTCACAATATTATCAGTAAAAATTTGTAATATTAATTTAGAAGTTAGGATATTAAAACATATTAAAATATTTTACTTTTGGATGCAATAATATTTTTGTGAAACAGAAGTTTAGCCATGCAATGATAAAATTTCCACACTGAATCAAAGAGTTGAGGGAGGAACACACCTTTCCTGACTTTTGCAGTCCCCATCTTACCTATGCCCATCCCCCACCCGCTCCCGGTCACACGGTTTGAGCTGCTGACAGTCAGTAGGAACAGACGCAGCAGCACAGACACACAGAGACAACAGACGGCTGATGGTTGCAGAAGGAGAACTAATGAAAACTAAGTAAGTACATGAAACTGTTTTAGTTATTATTAATTAGACTAAGCACTGTAGCTAACGTGTTTGAAAAAAATCTCACTCATTTTTATGGTTTGCTAATGATAACATGACCTAACTTGTCACCAGACATGCTTTGGAAAATTTTGTTGGCAAACTACAATTTTGAGCTGATATTTTAGGTTTTTTCAGATTATTGACCGCCTTTTTAGCCGCTTATTTTTACTTGGCTGGCCTCAGATACTGTATTACTGTAATATTCAGCTGTGTGGAAGGACAGTGAGGCTGAGGAGAGGAAAGAGGAATGTTTAATAAGTATTTTTCACCTGTTACAGCCATCAGTAGCTAGAGTTAGCTTCCAATGTTGAGTAATTTACTAGAATAAGTTCTTAATTTAACTACAGGTCTAAAGGCTTTACACACTGAACAGTTATACTGTAGTTAGAATAAAGATTTTTTTTTAATCACATGCAACCAGATTGCTGTAAATAGTTTTATTTTTATGTTTTCTTTATTAATCCATTCATATCATTTCTGTTTTAGTGAGAGGCATAAAGGGACTACAAACTACATTTCCTCATACAACCTTGTGTTGTAAAATGATAATAATAAATGAATCTTGAATCTTAAGTCTGATGTCACATTAACTGTTTTATGTTTAACCTCCTGCAGACAGAGTGCACGATCCAGCAGGCAGAAAGCACACTTGCAACGCCGGAGGGAGCATCATCATGAATGCTTATCCAAGGACAGGGAGTTTGCAAATCACCTAACACAGGTAATGCTGGGCTCTGATTTTGATACAATATTCATGTAAAGATTTAAAAAATGACATTTTATACAATATTCTGATAAGTTTAGATAAGTTAAGCCTCATATATTATGTACTGAAGATAATTCTGATAGTTTTAGATGATTTTTGGTTTATTTCAGTCAATTTAGTTCATGGAAACTGGAACAGGATGTAGCCATCCAAATAATGTTTTAACAGTTATATATTGTTACTGTGATATAAAACTGCATGAACAGTACATGTACTGTGACTTGATAGATGTAATACCTAGATTTTAACACTTATTTGGCAAAGACTCTGACCTGTCTTTTAAATATGGCCTCTTGCGCATTATGTTTGAGTTTTTAATTTAAAAAAGATGTGTATAGGAGTGCAGTGCTCTGGCTCTTCAGCTCTTTTTGAACTTCATGTTCTGGAGAAATGGTAATATATGTGTCTGTCTATGTTGTTTAGCCCTTAGGAAGAGCAAACAAGGGTGGGAGGACCTTATCACAACCAGAGGTTTCATCTGAGTTACATGCAGCTTCCAAGAGTTTGGTCAGTGTCAAACAAGTGCTGATTTTAGCTTGTTCCATATGACAGGCCTTGTTAGGGTTAGGGTTAGGGTTAGGGTTAGGGTTAGGGTAGGGTTAGGGTTAGGGTTAGGGGGTTAGGGTTAGGGTTAGGGTTAGGGGTTAGGGTTAGGGTTAGGGTTAGGGGTTAGGGTTAGGGTTAGGGTTAGGGTTAGGGGTTAGGGTTAGGGTTAGGGTTAGAGTGGGTTAGGGTTAGGGTTAGGGTTAGGGTTAGGGGTTAGGGTTAGGGTTAGGGTTAGGGTTAGGGGTTAGGGTTAGGGTTAGGGTTAGGGTTAGGGGTTAGGGTTAGGGTTAGGGTTAGGGGTTAGGGTTAGGGTTAGGGAAGGGTTTTCCCCGTCCCCCTCCAGATCTGAAAGGGGCGGGAGGTGCACTCGCCCTCCACCCGTCCCGTCTCCACATCCCTGCGGAGTCCCCTCTTTGTAATTTGTCTTGTTTTTGTAAAATAAAAAAGTTTTTCTTAAACAACGAAATAAAACTTCCTATAAAATGAATTTGTTTTTAAATTTTTCAAAATAAAAGTCTTAAAATGAATTGTCTTTGTCTTGTCCTAAATGTAAATCAACTTATTCTCAGTTGTTTTAAAATAAAAAATAAAATCAAAATATCAAATTCCTATAAAATCAAATGGCTTTCAAAATAAAATGCTTCCTCAAAAAAATGCCTTGCTCAAAAACAAAGGAAGGTGTGCCCACACGACGTTTCGGCCAATAGCGGCCTTCCTCAGGTGTATGGCACACTGAAAAACTCAAAAAGTGAGTGGAATGATTGGCTGCAATGCTGTCCCTTAGGCGATCAGGTTAGAAATGGCTCTCTCCCTTCCGTTCGCCTTTTATAACCTCTGTTATAATCGTCTTTTAATTTTCGCTTTAGTATTTTGTTTTTGCTTTTGGCTTTAGAATTTCCCTTTTTAACCCTTAAAATGCTGTATAAAATTGAATAAATGAATTTAAATCCCTATTACCATTAATTTTAACCCTATATTTATTAATTTTATTATGTCCCCATGAATTTGATTATGTATAATGTGTTTTTAATTGAAATGAATTGTTGAATGTATGTATTTTAACCCTATGAATTCCCAGATCAAATTAGACGTATTCCCCTATGTTTTTTAATCAATTTTAACATGTTTATAAACCCAATTAATTAATTATTTATATTTATTCCCAAATGTATATGAAATTTTTATCTTTATATAATGACCATATAAGGGGTGGGGTTAGGGTTAGGGCCTGGGGTTAGGGTTAGGGTTAGGGTTAGGGTTGGGGCCTAGGGTTAAGGTTAGGGTTAGGGCCTAGGGTTAGGGTTAGGGTTAGGGCCTGGGGTTAGGGTTAGGTTAGGTTTAGGGTTGGGACATTGGTTAGGGTTAGGGCCTAGGGTTAGGGTTAGGTTAGGTTTAGGGTTGGGATAGTGGTTAGGGTTAGGGCCTAGGGTTAGGGTTAGGGTTAGGTTAGGGTTAGGGTTAGGGTTAGGGTTAGGGTTAGGGTTAGGGGTTAGGGTTAGGGTTAGGGTTAGGGTTAGGGTTAGGGTTAGGGTTAGGGTTAGGGTTAGGGTTAGGGGGTTAGGGTTAGGGTTAGGGTTAGGGTTAGGGTTAGGTTAGGGTTAGGGGGTTAGGGTTAGGGTTAGGGTTAGGGTTAGGGTTAGGGTTAGGGTTAGGGTTAGGGTTAGGGTTAGGGTTAGGGGTTAGGGGTTAGGGGTTAGGGTTAGGGTTAGGGTTAGGGTTAGGGGTTAGGGTTAGGGTTAGGGTTAGGGTTAGGGTTAGGGTTAGGGTTAGGGTTAGGGTTAGGGTTAGGGTTAGGGTTAGGGTTAGGGTTAGGGTTAGGGTTAGGGTTAGGGTTAGGGTTAGGGTTAGGGTTAGGGTTAGGGTTAGGGTTAGGGTTAGGGTTAGGGTTAGGGTTAGGGTTAGGGTTAGGGTTAGGGTTAGGGTTAGGGTTAGGGTTAGGGTTAGGGTTAGGGTTAGGGTTAGGGTTAGGGTTAGGGTTAGGGTTAGGGTTAGGGTTAGGGTTAGGGTTAGGGTTAGGGTTAGGGTTAGGGTTAGGGGTAGGGTTAGGGGTAGGGTTAGGGTTAGGGTTAGGGTTAGGGTTAGGGTTAGGGTTAGGGTTAGGGTTAGGGTTAGGGTTAGGGGTTAGGGTTAGGGTTAGGGTTAGGGTTAGGGTTAGGGTTAGGGTTAGGGTTAGGGTTAGGGTTAGGGTTAGGGTTAGGGTTAGGGGTTAGGGTTAGGGTTAGGGTTAGGGTTAGGGTTAGGGTTAGGGTTAGGGTTAGGGTTAGGGTTAGGGTTAGGGTTAGGGTTAGGGTTAGGGTTAGGGTTAGGGTTAGGGTTAGGGTTAGGGTTAGGGTTAGGGTTAGGGTTAGGGTTAGGGTTAGGGTTAGGGTTAGGGTTAGGGTTAGGGTTAGGGTTAGGGTTAGGGTTAGGGTTAGGGTTAGGGTTAGGGTTAGGGTTAGGGTTAGGGTTAGGGTTAGGGTTAGGGTTAGGGTTAGGGTTAGGGTTAGGGTTAGGGTTAGGGTTAGGGTTAGGGTTAGGGTTAGGGTTAGGGTTAGGGTTAGGGTTAGGGTTAGGGTTAGGGTTAGGGTTAGGGTTAGGGTTAGGGTTAGGGTTAGGGTTAGGGTTAGGGTTAGGGTTAGGGTTAGGGTTAGGGTTAGGGTTAGGGTTAGGGTTAGGGTTAGGGTTAGGGTTAGGGTTAGGGTTAGGGTTAGGGTTAGGGTTAGGGTTAGGGTTAGGGTTAGGGTTAGGGTTAGGGTTAGGGTTAGGGTTAGGGTTAGGGTTAGGGTTAGGGTTAGGGTTAGGGTTAGGGTTAGGGTTAGGGTTAGGGTTAGGGTTAGGGTTAGGGTTAGGGTTAGGGTTAGGGTTAGGGTTAGGGTTAGGGTTAGGGTTAGGGTTAGGGTTAGGGTTAGGGTTAGGGTTAGGGTTAGGGTTAGGGTTAGGGTTAGGGTTAGGGTTAGGGTTAGGGTTAGGGTTAGGGTTAGGGTTAGGGTTAGGGTTAGGGTTAGGGTTAGGGTTAGGGTTAGGGTTAGGGTTAGGGTTAGGGTTAGGGTTAGGGTTAGGGTTAGGGTTAGGGTTAGGGTTAGGGTTAGGGTTAGGGTTAGGGTTAGGGTTAGGGTTAGGGTTAGGGTTAGGGTTAGGGTTAGGGTTAGGGTTAGGGTTAGGGTTAGGGTTAGGGTTAGGGTTAGGGTTAGGGTTAGGGTTAGGGTTAGGGTTAGGGTTAGGGTTAGGGTTAGGGTTAGGGTTAGGGTTAGGGTTAGGGTTAGGGTTAGGGTTAGGGTTAGGGTTAGGGTTAGGGTTAGGGTTAGGGTTAGGGTTAGGGTTAGGGTTAGGGTTAGGGTTAGGGTTAGGGTTAGGGTTAGGGTTAGGGTTAGGGTTAGGGTTAGGGTTAGGGTTAGGGTTAGGGTTAGGGTTAGGGTTAGGGTTAGGGTTAGGGTTAGGGTTAGGGTTAGGGTTAGGGTTAGGGTTAGGGTTAGGGTTAGGGTTAGGGTTAGGGTTAGGGTTAGGGTTAGGGTTAGGGTTAGGGTTAGGGTTAGGGTTAGGGTTAGGGTTAGGGTTAGGGTTAGGGTTAGGGTTAGGGTTAGGGTTAGGGTTAGGGTTAGGGTTAGGGTTAGGGTTAGGGTTAGGGTTAGGGTTAGGGTTAGGGTTAGGGTTAGGGTTAGGGTTAGGGTTAGGGTTAGGGTTAGGGTTAGGGTTAGGGTTAGGGTTAGGGTTAGGGTTAGGGTTAGGGTTAGGGTTAGGGTTAGGGTTAGGGTTAGGGTTAGGGTTAGGGTTAGGGTTAGGGTTAGGGTTAGGGTTAGGGTTAGGGTTAGGGTTAGGGTTAGGGTTAGGGTTAGGGTTAGGGTTAGGGTTAGGGTTAGGGTTAGGGTTAGGGTTAGGGTTAGGGTTAGGGTTAGGGTTAGGGTTAGGGTTAGGGTTAGGGTTAGGGTTAGGGTTAGGGTTAGGGTTAGGGTTAGGGTTAGGGTTAGGGTTAGGGTTAGGGTTAGGGTTAGGGTTAGGGTTAGGGTTAGGGTTAGGGTTAGGGTTAGGGTTAGGGTTAGGGTTAGGGTTAGGGTTAGGGTTAGGGTTAGGGTTAGGGTTAGGGTTAGGGTTAGGGTTAGGGTTAGGGTTAGGGTTAGGGTTAGGGTTAGGGTTAGGGTTAGGGTTAGGGTTAGGGTTAGGGTTAGGGTTAGGGTTAGGGTTAGGGTTAGGGTTAGGGTTAGGGTTAGGGTTAGGGTTAGGGTTAGGGTTAGGGTTAGGGTTAGGGTTAGGGTTAGGGTTAGGGTTAGGGTTAGGGTTAGGGTTAGGGTTAGGGTTAGGGTTAGGGTTAGGGTTAGGGTTAGGGTTAGGGTTAGGGTTAGGGTTAGGGTTAGGGTTAGGGTTAGGGTTAGGGTTAGGGTTAGGGTTAGGGTTAGGGTTAGGGTTAGGGTTAGGGTTAGGGTTAGGGTTAGGGTTAGGGTTAGGGTTAGGGTTAGGGTTAGGGTTAGGGTTAGGGTTAGGGTTAGGGTTAGGGTTAGGGTTAGGGTTAGGGTTAGGGTTAGGGTTAGGGTTAGGGTTAGGGTTAGGGTTAGGGTTAGGGTTAGGGTTAGGGTTAGGGTTAGGGTTAGGGTTAGGGTTAGGGTTAGGGTTAGGGTTAGGGTTAGGGTTAGGGTTAGGGTTAGGGTTAGGGTTAGGGTTAGGGTTAGGGTTAGGGTTAGGGTTAGGGTTAGGGTTAGGGTTAGGGTTAGGGTTAGGGTTAGGGTTAGGGTTAGGGTTAGGGTTAGGGTTAGGGTTAGGGTTAGGGTTAGGGTTAGGGTTAGGGTTAGGGTTAGGGTTAGGGTTAGGGTTAGGGTTAGGGTTAGGGTTAGGGTTAGGGTTAGGGTTAGGGTTAGGGTTAGGGTTAGGGTTAGGGTTAGGGTTAGGGTTAGGGTTAGGGTTAGGGTTAGGGTTAGGGTTAGGGTTAGGGTTAGGGTTAGGGTTAGGGTTAGGGTTAGGGTTAGGGTTAGGGTTAGGGTTAGGGTTAGGGTTAGGGTTAGGGTTAGGGTTAGGGTTAGGGTTAGGGTTAGGGTTAGGGTTAGGGTTAGGGTTAGGGTTAGGGTTAGGGTTAGGGTTAGGGTTAGGGTTAGGGTTAGGGTTAGGGTTAGGGTTAGGGTTAGGGTTAGGGTTAGGGTTAGGGTTAGGGTTAGGGTTAGGGTTAGGGTTAGGGTTAGGGTTAGGGTTAGGGTTAGGGTTAGGGTTAGGGTTAGGGTTAGGGTTAGGGTTAGGGTTAGGGTTAGGGTTAGGGTTAGGGTTAGGGTTAGGGTTAGGGTTAGGGTTAGGGTTAGGGTTAGGGTTAGGGTTAGGGTTAGGGTTAGGGTTAGGGTTAGGGTTAGGGTTAGGGTTAGGGTTAGGGTTAGGGTTAGGGTTAGGGTTAGGGTTAGGGTTAGGGTTAGGGTTAGGGTTAGGGTTAGGGTTAGGGTTAGGGTTAGGGTTAGGGTTAGGGTTAGGGTTAGGGTTAGGGTTAGGGTTAGGGTTAGGGTTAGGGTTAGGGTTAGGGTTAGGGTTAGGGTTAGGGTTAGGGTTAGGGTTAGGGTTAGGGTTAGGGTTAGGGTTAGGGTTAGGGTTAGGGTTAGGGTTAGGGTTAGGGTTAGGGTTAGGGTTAGGGTTAGGGTTAGGGTTAGGGTTAGGGTTAGGGTTAGGGTTAGGGTTAGGGTTAGGGTTAGGGTTAGGGTTAGGGTTAGGGTTAGGGTTAGGGTTAGGGTTAGGGTTAGGGTTAGGGTTAGGGTTAGGGTTAGGGTTAGGGTTAGGGTTAGGGTTAGGGTTAGGGTTAGGGTTAGGGTTAGGGTTAGGGTTAGGGTTAGGGTTAGGGTTAGGGTTAGGGTTAGGGTTAGGGTTAGGGTTAGGGTTAGGGTTAGGGTTAGGGTTAGGGTTAGGGTTAGGGTTAGGGTTAGGGTTAGGGTTAGGGTTAGGGTTAGGGTTAGGGTTAGGGTTAGGGTTAGGGTTAGGGTTAGGGTTAGGGTTAGGGTTAGGGTTAGGGTTAGGGTTAGGGTTAGGGTTAGGGTTAGGGTTAGGGTTAGGGTTAGGGTTAGGGTTAGGGTTAGGGTTAGGGTTAGGGTTAGGGTTAGGGTTAGGGTTAGGGTTAGGGTTAGGGTTAGGGTTAGGGTTAGGGTTAGGGTTAGGGTTAGGGTTAGGGTTAGGGTTAGGGTTAGGGTTAGGGTTAGGGTTAGGGTTAGGGTTAGGGTTAGGGTTAGGGTTAGGGTTAGGGTTAGGGTTAGGGTTAGGGTTAGGGTTAGGGTTAGGGTTAGGGTTAGGGTTAGGGTTAGGGTTAGGGTTAGGGTTAGGGTTAGGGTTAGGGTTAGGGTTAGGGTTAGGGTTAGGGTTAGGGTTAGGGTTAGGGTTAGGGTTAGGGTTAGGGTTAGGGTTAGGGTTAGGGTTAGGGTTAGGGTTAGGGTTAGGGTTAGGGTTAGGGTTAGGGTTAGGGTTAGGGTTAGGGTTAGGGTTAGGGTTAGGGTTAGGGTTAGGGTTAGGGTTAGGGTTAGGGTTAGGGTTAGGGTTAGGGTTAGGGTTAGGGTTAGGGTTAGGGTTAGGGTTAGGGTTAGGGTTAGGGTTAGGGTTAGGGTTAGGGTTAGGGTTAGGGTTAGGGTTAGGGTTAGGGTTAGGGTTAGGGTTAGGGTTAGGGTTAGGGTTAGGGTTAGGGTTAGGGTTAGGGTTAGGGTTAGGGTTAGGGTTAGGGTTAGGGTTAGGGTTAGGGTTAGGGTTAGGGTTAGGGTTAGGGTTAGGGTTAGGGTTAGGGTTAGGGTTAGGGTTAGGGTTAGGGTTAGGGTTAGGGTTAGGGTTAGGGTTAGGGTTAGGGTTAGGGTTAGGGTTAGGGTTAGGGTTAGGGTTAGGGTTAGGGTTAGGGTTAGGGTTAGGGTTAGGGTTAGGGTTAGGGTTAGGGTTAGGGTTAGGGTTAGGGTTAGGGTTAGGGTTAGGGTTAGGGTTAGGGTTAGGGTTAGGGTTAGGGTTAGGGTTAGGGTTAGGGTTAGGGTTAGGGTTAGGGTTAGGGTTAGGGTTAGGGTTAGGGTTAGGGTTAGGGTTAGGGTTAGGGTTAGGGTTAGGGTTAGGGTTAGGGTTAGGGTTAGGGAGGTTAGGGTTAGGGTTAGGGTTAGGGGTTAGGGTTAGGGTTGGTGGGGGTAGGGTTAGGGTTAGGGTTAGGGTTTGGGTTAGGGTAGGGTTAGGGTTAGGGTTAGGGTTAGGGTTAGGGTTAGGGTGAGGGGTTGGGTGAGGGTTAGGGGTTAGGGTTAGGGGGTGGGGTAGGGTAGGGGTAGGGTTAGGGTTTGGGTGGGTTGGGTAGGGTAGGGTTAGGGGTAGGGTTAGGGTTGGGGTAGGGTTAGGGGGTTAGGGGTAGGGTTAGGGGGTAGGGTTAGGGGGTAGGGTGAGGGGTAGGGTAGGGTTGGGTTGGGTAGGGGTAGGGTTAGGGGTAGGGTGAGGGTGTGGGGGTGGGGGTGGGGTTAGGGGTAGGGGTAGGGTGTAGGGTTAGGGGGTAGGGTGGGAGGGTAGGGTTGGGTTGGGGTGGGGTGGGGGTGGGGGTAGGGGTGAGGGTGTGGGGGTGGGGGAGGGGGTGGGTAGGGTTGGGTGAGGGTGGGGGTGGGGGTGGGGTGGGGTGGGTGGGGGTGGGGGTGGGGGTGGGGAGGGGAGGGGTAGGGGGTGGGGGTGGGGGTGGGGGGTGGGGGTGGGGGTGGGGGTGGG
>NW_027095939.1:0-49650 GCF_963924715.1 Thunnus thynnus | reverse complement strand
AGACTCACCCAAAACGCTCGGCTGCACTGGCAGAGTCCCGGCACGCACCGCACATGCATTTTTCATGTGTTTCTGTCAATTTCAGTGTTTTCGGGCCCAAACTAGTGGCTTTTCATCAGAATCGATGCAGACTCACCCAAAACACTCGGCTGCACCGGCAGAGTCCCGGCACGCACCCCACATGCATTTTTCATGTGTTTCTTTCAACTTCAGTGTTTTCGGGCCCAAACTAGTGGCTTTTCATCAGAATCGATGCAGACTCACCCAAAACGCTCGGCTGCACTGGCAGAGTCCCGGCACGCACCGCACATGCATTTTTCATGTGTTTCTTTCAATTTCAGTGTTTTCGGGCCCCAGCAAGTGGCTTTTCATCAGAATCGATGCAGACTCACGCAAAATGCTCGGCTGCACTGGCAGAGTCCCGGCACGCACCGCACATGCATTTTTCATGTGTTTCTTTCAATTTCAGTGTTTTCGGGCCCAAACTAGTGGCTTTTCATCAGAATCGATGCAGACTCACCCAAAACGCTCGGCTGTACCGGCAGAGTCCCGGCACGCACCGCACATGCATTTTTCATGTGTTTCTTTCAATTTCAGTGTTTTCGGGCCCAAACTAGTGGCTTTTCATCAGAATCGATGCAGACTCACCCAAAACGCTCGGCTGCACCGGCAGAGTCCCGGCACGCACCGCACATGCATTTTTCATGTGTTTCTTTCAATTTCAGTGTTTTCGGGCCCAAACTAGTGGCTTTTCATCAGAATCGATGCAGACTCACCCAAAACGCTCGGCTGCACCGGCAGAGTCCCGGCACGCACCGCACATGCATTTTTCATGTGTTTCTTTCAACTTCAGTGTTTTCGGACCCAAACTAGTGGCTTTTCATCAGAATCGATGCCGACTCACGCAAAACGCTCGGCTGCACCGGCAGAGTCCCGGCACGCACCGCACATGCATTTTTCATGTGTTTCTTTCAATTTCAGTGTTTTCGGGCCCAAACTAGTGGCTTTTCATCAGAATCGATGCAGACTCACCCAAAACGCTCGGCTGCACTGGCAGAGTCCCGGCACGCACCGCACATGCATTTTTCATGTGTTTCTTTCAATTTCAGTGTTTTCGGGCCCAAACTAGTGGCTTTTCATCAGAATCGATGCAGACTCACCCAAAACGCTTGGCTGCACCGGCAGAGTCCCGGCACGCACCCCACATGCATTTTTCATGTGTTTCTTTCAACTTCAGTGTTTTCGGGCCCAAACTAGTGGCTTTTCATCAGAATCGATGCCGACTCACGCAAAACGCTCGGCTGCACTGGCAGAGTCCCGGCACGCACCGCACATGCATTTTCATGTGTTTCGTTCAATTTCAGTGTTTTCGGGCCCAAACTAGTGGCTTTTCATCAGAATCGATGCAGACTCACCCAAAACGCTCGGCTGCACCGGCAGAGTCCCGGCACGCACCGCACATGCATTTTTCATGTGTTTCTTTCAACTTCAGTGTTTTCGGGCCCAAACTAGTGGCTTTTCATCAGAATCGATGCAGACTCACCCAAAACGCTCGGCTGCACCGGCAGAGTCCCGGCACGCACCGCACATGCATTTTTCATGTGTTTCTTTCAATTTCAGTGTTTTCGGGCCCAAACTAGTGGCTTTTCATCAGAATCGATGCAGACTCACCCAAAACGCTCGGCTGCACCGGCAGAGTCCCGGCACGCACCGCACATGCATTTTTCATGTGTTTCTTTCAATTTCAGTGTTTTCGGGCCCAAACTAGTGGCTTTTCATCAGAATCGATGCAGACTCACCCAAAACGCTCGGCTGCACCGGCAGAGTCCCGGCACGCACCGCACATGCATTTTTCATGTGTTTCTTTCAATTTCAGTGTTTTCGGGCCCAAACTAGTGGCTTTTCATCAGAATCGATGCAGACTCACCCAAAACGCTCGGCTGCACCGGCAGAGTCCCGGCACGCACCGCACATGCATTTTTCATGTGTTTCTTTCAACTTCAGTGTTTTCGGGCCCAAACTAGTGGCTTTTCATCAGAATCGATGCCGACTCACGCAAAACGCTCGGCTGCACCGGCAGAGTCCCGGCACGCACCGCACATGCATTTTTCATGTGTTTCTTTCAATTTCAGTGTTTTCGGGCCCAAACTAGTGGCTTTTCATCAGAATCGATGCAGACTCACCCAAAACGCTCGGCTGCACTGGCAGAGTCCCGGCACGCACCGCACATGCATTTTTCATGTGTTTCTTTCAATTTCAGTGTTTTCGGGCCCCAGCTAGTGGCTTTTCATCAGAATCGATGCAGACTCACGCAAAACGCTCGGCTGCACTGGCAGAGTCCCGGCACGCACCGCACATGCATTTTTCATGTGTTTCTTTCAATTTCAGTGTTTTCGGGCCCAAACTAGTGGCTTTTCATCAGAATCGATGCAGACTCACCCAAAACGCTCGGCTGCACCGGCAGAGTCCCGGCACGCACCGCACATGCATTTTTCATGTGTTTCTTTCAACTTCAGTGTTTTCGGACCCAAACTAGTGGCTTTTCATCAGAATCGATGCCGACTCACGCAAAACGCTCGGCTGCACCGGCAGAGTCCCGGCACGCACCGCACATGCATTTTTCATGTGTTTCTTTAAATTTCAGTGTTTTCGGGCCCAAACTAGTGGCTTTTCATCAGAATCGATGCAGACTCACCCAAAACGCTCGGCTGCACTGGCAGAGTCCCGGCACGCACCGCACATGCATTTTTCATGTGTTTCTTTCAATTTCAGTGTTTTCGGGCCCAAACTAGTGGCTTTTCATCAGAATCGATGCAGACTCACCCAAAACGCTTGGCTGCACCGGCAGAGTCCCGGCACGCACCCCACATGCATTTTTCATGTGTTTCTTTCAACTTCAGTGTTTTCGGGCCCAAACTAGTGGCTTTTCATCAGAATCGATGCAGACTCACCCAAAACGCTTGGCTGCACCGGCAGAGTCCCAGCACGCACCCCACATGCATTTTTCATGTGTTTCTTTCAACTTCAGTGTTTTCGGGCCCAAACTAGTGGCTTTTCATCAGAATCGATGCAGACTCACCCAAAACGCTCGGCTGCACTGGCAGAGTCCCGGCACGCACCGCACATGCATTTTTCATGTGTTTCTTTCAATTTCAGTGTTTTCGGGCCCCAGCAAGTGGCTTTTCATCAGAATCGATGCAGACTCACGCAAAACGCTCGGCTGCACTGGCAGAGTCCCGGCACGCACCGCACATGCATTTTTCATGTGTTTCTTTCAATTTCAGTGTTTTCGGGCCCAAACTAGTGGCTTTTCATCAGAATCGATGCAGACTCACGCAAAACGCTCGGCTGTACCGGCAGAGTCCCGGCACGCACCGCACATGCATTTTTCATGTGTTTCTTTCAATTTCAGTGTTTTCGGGCCCAAACTAGTGGCTTTTCATCAGAATCGATGCAGACTCACCCAAAACGCTCGGCTGCACCGGCAGAGTCCCGGCACGCACCGCACATGCATTTTTCATGTGTTTCTTTCAATTTCAGTGTTTTCGGGCCCAAACTAGTGGCTTTTCATCAGAATCGATGCAGACTCACCCAAAACGCTCGGCTGCACCGGCAGAGTCCCGGCACGCACCGCACATGCATATTTCATGTGTTTCTTTCAATTTCAGTGTTTTCGGGCCCAAACTAGTGGCTTTTCATCAGAATCGATGCAGACTCACCCAAAACGCTCGGCTGCACCGGCAGAGTCCCGGCACGCACCGCACATGCATTTTTCATGTGTTTCTTTCAATTTCAGTGTTTTCGGGCCCAAACTAGTGGCTTTTCATCAGAATCGATGCAGACTCACCCAAAACGCTCGGCTGCACCGGCAGAGTCCCGGCACGCACCGCACATGCATTTTTCATGTGTTTCTTTCAATTTCAGTGTTTTCGGGCCCAAACTAGTGGCTTTTCATCAGAATCGATGCAGACTCACCCAAAACGCTCGGCTGCACCGGCAGAGTCCCGGCACGCACCGCACATGCATTTTTCATGTGTTTCTTTCAACTTCAGTGTTTTCGGGCCCAAACTAGTGGCTTTTCATCAGAATCGATGCCGACTCACGCAAAACGCTCGGCTGCACCGGCAGAGTCCCGGCACGCACCGCACATGCATTTTTCATGTGTTTCTTTCAATTTCAGTGTTTTCGGGCCCAAACTAGTGGCTTTTCATCAGAATCGATGCAGACTCACCCAAAACGCTCGGCTGCACCGGCAGAGTCCCGGCACGCACCGCACATGCATTTTTCATGTGTTTCTTTCAACTTCAGTGTTTTCGGACCCAAACTAGTGGCTTTTCATCAGAATCGATGCCGACTCACGCAAAACGCTCGGCTGCACCGGCAGAGTCCCGGCACGCACCGCACATGCATTTTTCATGTGTTTCTTTCAATTTCAGTGTTTTCGGGCCCAAACTAGTGGCTTTTCATCAGAATCGATGCAGACTCACCCAAAACGCTCGGCTGCACTGGCAGAGTCCCGGCACGCACCGCACATGCATTTTTCATGTGTTTCTTTCAATTTCAGTGTGTTCGGGCCCAAACTAGTGGCTTTTCATCAGAATCGATGCAGACTCACCCAAAACGCTTGGCTGCACCGGCAGAGTCCCGGCACGCACCCCACATGCATTTTTCATGTGTTTCTTTCAACTTCAGTGTTTTCGGGCCCAAACTAGTGGCTTTTCATCAGAATCGATGCAGACTCACCCAAAACGCTCGGCTGCACCGGCAGAGTCCCGGCACGCACCCCACATGCATTTTTCATGTGTTTCTTTCAACTTCAGTGTTTTCGGGCCCAAACTAGTGGCTTTTCATCAGAATCGATGCAGACTCACCCAAAACGCTCGGCTGCACTGGCAGAGTCCCGGCACGCACCGCACATGCATTTTTCATGTGTTTCTTTCAATTTCAGTGTTTTCGGGCCCAAACTAGTGGCTTTTCATCAGAATCGATGCAGACTCACCCAAAACGCTCGGCTGCACTGGCAGAGTCCCGGCACGCACCGCACATAATTTTTCATGTGTTTCTGTCAATTTCAGTGTTTTCGGGCCCAAACTAGTGGCTTTTCATCAGAATCGATGCAGACTCACCCAAAACGCTCGGCTGCACTGGCAGAGTCCCGGCACGCACCGCACATACATTTTTCATGTGTTTCTTTCAATTTCAGTGTTTTCGGGCCCAAACTAGTGGCTTTTCATCAGAATCGATGCAGACTCACGCAAAACGCTCGGCAGCACTGGCAGAGTCCCGGCACGCACCGCACATGCATTTTTCATGTGTTTCTTTCAATTTCAGTGTTTTCGGGCCCAAACTAGTGGCTTTTCATCAGAATCGATGCAGACTCACCCAAAACGCTCGGCTGCACCGGCAGAGTCCCGGCACGCACCGCACATGCATTTTTCATGTGTTTCTTTCAACTTCAGTGTTTTCGGACCCAAACTAGTGGCTTTTCATCAGAATCGATGCCGACTCACGCAAAACGCTCGGCTGCACCGGCAGAGTCCCGGCACGCACCGCACATGCATTTTTCATGTGTTTCTTTCAATTTCAGTGTTTTCGGGCCCAAACTAGTGGCTTTTCATCAGAATCGATGCAGACTCACCCAAAACGCTCGGCTGCACTGGCAGAGTCCCGGCACGCACCGCACATGCATTTTTCATGTGTTTCTTTCAATTTCAGTGTTTTCGGGCCCAAACTAGTGGCTTTTCATCAGAATCGATGCAGACTCACCCAAAACGCTTGGCTGCACCGGCAGAGTCCCGGCACGCACCCCACATGCATTTTTCATGTGTTTCTTTCAACTTCAGTGTTTTCGGGCCCAAACTAGTGGCTTTTCATCAGAATCGATGCCGACTCACGCAAAACGCTCGGCTGCACTGGCAGAGTCCCGGCACGCACCGCACATGCATTTTCATGTGTTTCGTTCAATTTCAGTGTTTTCGGGCCCAAACTAGTGGCTTTTCATCAGAATCGATGCAGACTCACCCAAAACGCTCGGCTGCACCGGCAGAGTCCCGGCACGCACCGCACATGCATTTTTCATGTGTTTCTTTCAACTTCAGTGTTTTCGGGCCCAAACTAGTGGCTTTTCATCAGAATCGATGCAGACTCACCCAAAACGCTCGGCTGCACCGGCAGAGTCCCGGCACGCACCGCACATGCATTTTTCATGTGTTTCTTTCAATTTCAGTGTTTTCGGGCCCAAACTAGTGGCTTTTCATCAGAATCGATGCAGACTCACCCAAAACGCTCGGCTGCACCGGCAGAGTCCCGGCACGCACCGCACATGCATTTTTCATGTGTTTCTTTCAATTTCAGTGTTTTCGGGCCCAAACTAGTGGCTTTTCATCAGAATCGATGCAGACTCACCCAAAACGCTCGGCTGCACCGGCAGAGTCCCGGCACGCACCGCACATGCATTTTTCATGTGTTTCTTTCAATTTCAGTGTTTTCGGGCCCAAACTAGTGGCTTTTCATCAGAATCGATGCAGACTCACCCAAAACGCTCGGCTGCACCGGCAGAGTCCCGGCACGCACCGCACATGCATTTTTCATGTGTTTCTTTCAACTTCAGTGTTTTCGGGCCCAAACTAGTGGCTTTTCATCAGAATCGATGCCGACTCACGCAAAACGCTCGGCTGCACCGGCAGAGTCCCGGCACGCACCGCACATGCATTTTTCATGTGTTTCTTTCAATTTCAGTGTTTTCGGACCCAAACTAGTGGCTTTTCATCAGAATCGATGCCGACTCACGCAAAACGCTCGGCTGCACCGGCAGAGTCCCGGCACGCACCGCACATGCATTTTTCATGTGTTTCTTTAAATTTCAGTGTTTTCGGGCCCAAACTAGTGGCTTTTCATCAGAATCGATGCAGACTCACCCAAAACGCTCGGCTGCACTGGCAGAGTCCCGGCACGCACCGCACATGCATTTTTCATGTGTTTCTTTCAATTTCAGTGTTTTCGGGCCCAAACTAGTGGCTTTTCATCAGAATCGATGCAGACTCACCCAAAACGCTTGGCTGCACCGGCAGAGTCCCGGCACGCACCCCACATGCATTTTTCATGTGTTTCTTTCAACTTCAGTGTTTTCGGGCCCAAACTAGTGGCTTTTCATCAGAATCGATGCAGACTCACCCAAAACGCTTGGCTGCACCGGCAGAGTCCCAGCACGCACCGCACATGCATTTTTCATGTGTTTCTTTCAACTTCAGTGTTTTCGGGCCCAAACTAGTGGCTTTTCATCAGAATCGATGCAGACTCACCCAAAACGCTCGGCTGCACTGGCAGAGTCCCGGCACGCACCGCACATGCATTTTTCATGTGTTTCTTTCAATTTCAGTGTTTTCGGGCCCCAGCAAGTGGCTTTTCATCAGAATCGATGCAGACTCACGCAAAACGCTTGGCTGCACTGGCAGAGTCCCGGCACGCACCGCACATGCATTTTTCATGTGTTTCTTTCAATTTCAGTGTTTTCGGGCCCAAACTAGTGGCTTTTCATCAGAATCGATGCAGACTCACGCAAAACGCTCGGCTGTACCGGCAGAGTCCCGGCACGCACCGCACATGCATTTTTCATGTGTTTCTTTCAATTTCAGTGTTTTCGGGCCCAAACTAGTGGCTTTTCATCAGAATCGATGCAGACTCACCCAAAACGCTCGGCTGCACCGGCAGAGTCCCGGCACGCACCGCACATGCATTTTTCATGTGTTTCTTTAAATTTCAGTGTTTTCGGGCCCAAACTAGTGGCTTTTCATCAGAATCGATGCAGACTCACCCAAAACGCTCGGCTGCACCGGCAGAGTCCCGGCACGCACCGCACATGCATATTTCATGTGTTTCTTTCAATTTCAGTGTTTTCGGGCCCAAACTAGTGGCTTTTCATCAGAATCGATGCAGACTCACCCAAAACGCTCGGCTGCACCGGCAGAGTCCCGGCACGCACCGCACATGCATTTTTCATGTGTTTCTTTCAATTTCAGTGTTTTCGGGCCCAAACTAGTGGCTTTTCATCAGAATCGATGCAGACTCACCCAAAACGCTCGGCTGCACCGGCAGAGTCCCGGCACGCACCGCACATGCATTTTTCATGTGTTTCTTTCAATTTCAGTGTTTTCGGGCCCAAACTAGTGGCTTTTCATCAGAATCGATGCAGACTCACCCAAAACGCTCGGCTGCACCGGCAGAGTCCCGGCACGCACCGCACATGCATTTTTCATGTGTTTCTTTCAACTTCAGTGTTTTCGGGCCCAAACTAGTGGCTTTTCATCAGAATCGATGCCGACTCACGCAAAACGCTCGGCTGCACCGGCAGAGTCCCGGCACGCACCGCACATGCATTTTTCATGTGTTTCTTTCAATTTCAGTGTTTTCGGGCCCAAACTAGTGGCTTTTCATCAGAATCGATGCAGACTCACCCAAAACGCTCGGCTGCACCGGCAGAGTCCCGGCACGCACCGCACATGCATTTTTCATGTGTTTCTTTCAACTTCAGTGTTTTCGGACCCAAACTAGTGGCTTTTCATCAGAATCGATGCCGACTCACGCAAAACGCTCGGCTGCACCGGCAGAGTCCCGGCACGCACCGCACATGCATTTTTCATGTGTTTCTTTCAATTTCAGTGTTTTCGGGCCCAAACTAGTGGCTTTTCATCAGAATCGATGCAGACTCACCCAAAACGCTCGGCTGCACTGGCAGAGTCCCGGCACGCACCGCACATACATTTTTCATGTGTTTCTTTCAATTTCAGTGTTTTCGGGCCCAAACTAGTGGCTTTTCATCAGAATCGATGCAGACTCACCCAAAACGCTTGGCTGCACCGGCAGAGTCCCGGCACGCACCCCACATGCATTTTTCATGTGTTTCTTTCAACTTCAGTGTTTTCGGGCCCAAACTAGTGGCTTTTCATCAGAATCGATGCAGACTCACCCAAAACGCTCGGCTGCACCGGCAGAGTCCCGGCACGCACCCCACATGCATTTTTCATGTGTTTCTTTCAACTTCAGTGTTTTCGGGCCCAAACTAGTGGCTTTTCATCAGAATCGATGCAGACTCACCCAAAACGCTCGGCTGCACTGGCAGAGTCCCGGCACGCACCGCACATGCATTTTTCATGTGTTTCTTTCAATTTCAGTGTTTTCGGGCCCCAGCAAGTGGCTTTTCATCAGAATCGATGCAGACTCACGCAAAACGCTCGGCAGCACTGGCAGAGTCCCGGCACGCACCGCACATGCATTTTTCATGTGTTTCTTTCAATTTCAGTGTTTTCGGGCCCAAACTAGTGGCTTTTCATCAGAATCGATGCAGACTCACCCAAAACGCTCGGCTGCACCGGCAGAGTCCCGGCACGCAACGCACATGCATTTTTCATGTGTTTCTTTCAATTTCAGTGTTTTCGGGCCCAAACTAGTGGCTTTTCATCAGAATCGATGCAGACTCACCCAAAACGCTCGGCTGCACCGGCAGAGTCCCGGCACGCACCGCACATGCATTTTTCATGTGTTTCTTTCAATTTCAGTGTTTTCGGGCCCAAACTAGTGGCTTTTCATCAGAATCGATGCAGACTCACCCAAAACGCTCGGCTGCACTGGCAGAGTCCCGGCACGCACCGCACATGCATTTTTCATGTGTTTCTGTCAACTTCAGTGTTTTCGGACCCAAACTAGTGGCTTTTCATCAGAATCGATGCCGACTCACGCAAAACGCTCGGCTGCACCGGCAGAGTCCCGGCACGCACCGCACATGCATTTTTCATGTGTTTCTTTCAATTTCAGTGTTTTCGGGCCCAAACTAGTGGCTTTTCATCAGAATCGATGCAGACTCACCCAAAACGCTCGGCTGCACCGGCAGAGTCCCGGCACGCACCCCACATGCATTTTTCATGTGTTTCTTTCAACTTCAGTGTTTTCGGGCCCAAACTAGTGGCTTTTCATCAGAATCGATGCCGACTCACGCAAAACGCTCGGCTGCACTGGCAGAGTCCCGGCACGCACCGCACATGCATTTTCATGTGTTTCTTTCAACTTCAGTGTTTTCGGGCCCAAACTAGTGGCTTTTCATCAGAATCGATGCCGACTCACGCAAAACGCTCGGCTGCACTGGCAGAGTCCCGGCACGCACCGCACATGCATTTTCATGTGTTTCGTTCAATTTCAGTGTTTTCGGGCCCAAACTAGTGGCTTTTCATCAGAATCGATGCAGACTCACCCAAAACGCTCGGCTGCACCGGCAGAGTCCCGGCACGCACCGCACATGCATTTTTCATGTGTTTCTTTCAACTTCAGTGTTTTCGGGCCCAAACTAGTGGCTTTTCATCAGAATCGATGCAGACTCACCCAAAACGCTCGGCTGCACCGGCAGAGTCCCGGCACGCACCGCACATGCATTTTTCATGTGTTTCTTTCAATTTCAGTGTTTTCGGGCCCAAACTAGTGGCTTTTCATCAGAATCGATGCAGACTCACCCAAAACGCTCGGCTGCACCGGCAGAGTCCCGGCACGCACCGCACATGCATTTTTCATGTGTTTCTTTCAATTTCAGTGTTTTCGGGCCCAAACTAGTGGCTTTTCATCAGAATCGATGCAGACTCACCCAAAACGCTCGGCTGCACCGGCAGAGTCCCGGCACGCACCGCACATGCATTTTTCATGTGTTTCTTTCAACTTCAGTGTTTTCGGGCCCAAACTAGTGGCTTTTCATCAGAATCGATGCCGACTCACGCAAAACGCTCGGCTGCACCGGCAGAGTCCCGGCACGCACCGCACATGCATTTTTCATGTGTTTCTGTCAATTTCAGTGTTTTCGGGCCCAAACTAGTGGCTTTTCATCAGAATTGATGCAGACTCACCCAAAACGCTCGGCTGCACTGGCAGAGTCCCGGCACGCACCGCACATGCATATTTCATGTGTTTCTTTCAATTTCAGTGTTTTCGGGCCCAAACTAGTGGCTTTTCATCAGAATCGATGCAGACTCACCCAAAACGCTCGGCTGCACCGGCAGAGTCCCGGCACGCACCGCACATGCATTTTTCATGTGTTTCTTTCAATTTCAGTGTTTTCGGGCCCAAACTAGTGGCTTTTCATCAGAATCGATGCAGACTCACCCAAAACGCTCGGCTGCACCGGCAGAGTCCCGGCACGCACCGCACATGCATTTTTCATGTGTTTCTTTCAATTTCAGTGTTTTCGGGCCCAAACTAGTGGCTTTTCATCAGAATCGATGTAGACTCACCCAAAACGCTCGGCTGCACCGGCAGAGTCCCGGCACGCACCGCACATGCATTTTTCATGTGTTTCTTTCAACTTCAATGTTTTCGGACCCAAACTAGTGGCTTTTCATCAGAATCGATGCAGACTCACCCAAAACGCTTGGCTGCACCGGCAGAGTCCCGGCACGCACCCCACATGCATTTTTCATGTGTTTCTTTCAACTTCAGTGTTTTCGGGCCCAAACTAGTGGCTTTTCATCAGAATCGATGCAGACTCACCCAAAACGCTCGGCTGCACTGGCAGAGTCCCGGCACGCACCGCACATGCATTTTTCATGTGTTTCTTTCAATTTCAGTGTTTTCGGGCCCCAGCAAGTGGCTTTTCATCAGAATCGATGCAGACTCACGCAAAACGCTCGGCTGCACCGGCAGAGTCCCGGCACGCACCGCACATGCATTTTTCATGTGTTTCTTTCAATTTCAGTGTTTTCGGGCCCAAACTAGTGGCTTTTCATCAGAATCGATGCAGACTCACCCAAAACGCTCGGCTGCACCGGCAGAGTCCCGGCACGCACCGCACATGCATTTTTCATGTGTTTCTTTCAATTTCAGTGTTTTCCGGCCCAAACTAGTGGCTTTTCATCAGAATCGATGCAGACTCACCCAAAACGCTCGGCTGCACCGGCAGAGTCCCGGCACGCACCGCACATGCATTTTTCATGTGTTACTTTCAATTTCAGTGTTTTCGGGCCCAAACTAGTGGCTTTTCATCAGAATCGATGCAGACTCACCCAAAACGCTCGGCTGCACCGGCAGAGTCCCGGCACGCACCGCACATGCATTTTTCATGTGTTTCTTTCAACTTCAGTGTTTTCGGACCCAAACTAGTGGCTTTTCATCAGAATCGATGCCGACTCACGCAAAACGCTCGGCTGCACCGGCAGAGTCCCGGCACGCACCGCACATGCATTTTTCATGTGTTTCTTTCAATTTCAGTGTTTTCGGGCCCAAACTAGTGGCTTTTCATCAGAATCGATGCAGACTCACCCAAAACGCTCGGCTGCACTGGCAGAGTCCCGGCACGCACCGCACATGCATTTTTCATGTGTTTCTTTCAATTTCAGTGTTTTCGGGCCCAAACTAGTGGCTTTTCATCAGAATCGATGCAGACTCACCCAAAACGCTTGGCTGCACCGGCAGAGTCCCGGCACGCACCCCACATGCATTTTTCATGTATTTCTTTCAACTTCAGTGTTTTCGGGCCCAAACTAGTGGCTTTTCATCAGAATCGATGCCGACTCACGCAAAACGCTCAGCTGCACTGGCAGAGTCCCGGCACGCACCGCACATGCATTTTCATGTGTTTCGTTCAATTTCAGTGTTTTCGGGCCCAAACTAGTGGCTTTTCATCAGAATCGATGCAGACTCACCCAAAACGCTCGGCTGCACCGGCAGAGTCCCGGCACGCACCGCACATGCATTTTTCATGTGTTTCTTTCAACTTCAGTGTTTTCGGGCCCAAACTAGTGGCTTTTCATCAGAATCGATGCAGACTCACCCAAAACGCTCGGCTGCACCGGCAGAGTCCCGGCACGCACCGCACATGCATTTTTCATGTGTTTCTTTCAATTTCAGTGTTTTCGGGCCCAAACTAGTGGCTTTTCATCAGAATCGATGCAGACTCACCCAAAACGCTCGGCTGCACCGGCAGAGTCCCGGCACGCACCGCACATGCATTTTTCATGTGTTTCTTTCAACTTCAGTGTTTTCGGGCCCAAACTAGTGGCTTTTCATCAGAATCGATGCAGACTCACCCAAAACGCTCGGCTGCACCGGCAGAGTCCCGGCACGCACCGCACATGCATTTTTCATGTGTTTCTTTCAATTTCAGTGTTTTCGGGCCCAAACTAGTGGCTTTTCATCAGAATCGATGCAGACTCACCCAAAACGCTCGGCTGCACCGGCAGAGTCCCGGCACGCACCGCACATGCATTTTTCATGTGTTTCTTTCAATTTCAGTGTTTTCGGGCCCAAACTAGTGGCTTTTCATCAGAATCGATGCAGACTCACCCAAAACGCTCGGCTGCACCGGCAGAGTCCCGGCACGCACCGCACATGCATTTTTCATGTGTTTCTTTCAACTTCAGTGTTTTCGGGCCCAAACTAGTGGCTTTTCATCAGAATCGATGCCGACTCACGCAAAACGCTCGGCTGCACCGGCAGAGTCCCGGCACGCACCGCACATGCATTTTTCATGTGTTTCTGTCAATTTCAGTGTTTTCGGGCCCAAACTAGTGGCTTTTCATCAGAATTGATGCAGACTCACCCAAAACGCTCGGCTGCACTGGCAGAGTCCCGGCACGCACCGCACATGCATATTTCATGTGTTTCTTTCAATTTCAGTGTTTTCGGGCCCAAACTAGTGGCTTTTCATCAGAATCGATGCAGACTCACCCAAAACGCTCGGCTGCACCGGCAGAGTCCCGGCACGCACCGCACATGCATTTTTCATGTGTTTCTTTCAATTTCAGTGTTTTCGGGCCCAAACTAGTGGCTTTTCATCAGAATCGATGCAGACTCACCCAAAACGCTCGGCTGCACCGGCAGAGTCCCGGCACGCACCGCACATGCATTTTTCATGTGTTTCTTTCAATTTCAGTGTTTTCGGGCCCAAACTAGTGGCTTTTCATCAGAATCGATGCAGACTCACCCAAAACGCTCGGCTGCACTGGCAGAGTCCCGGCACGCACCGCACATGCATTTTTCATGTGTTTCTTTCAATTTCAGTGTTTTCGGGCCCCAGCAAGTGGCTTTTCATCAGAATCGATGCAGACTCACGCAAAACGCTCGGCTGCACCGGCAGAGTCCCGGCACGCACCGCACATGCATTTTTCATGTGTTTCTTTCAATTTCAGTGTTTTCGGGCCCAAACTAGTGGCTTTTCATCAGAATCGATGCAGACTCACCCAAAACGCTCGGCTGCACCGGCAGAGTCCCGGCACGCACCGCACATGCATTTTTCATGTGTTTCTTTCAATTTCAGTGTTTTCCGGCCCAAACTAGTGGCTTTTCATCAGAATCGATGCAGACTCACCCAAAACGCTCGGCTGCACCGGCAGAGTCCCGGCACGCACCGCACATGCATTTTTCATGTGTTTCTTTCAATTTCAGTGTTTTCGGGCCCAAACTAGTGGCTTTTCATCAGAATCGATGCAGACTCACCCAAAACGCTCGGCTGCACCGGCAGAGTCCCGGCACGCACCGCACATGCATTTTTCATGTGTTTCTTTCAACTTCAGTGTTTTCGGACCCAAACTAGTGGCTTTTCATCAGAATCGATGCCGACTCACGCAAAACGCTCGGCTGCACCGGCAGAGTCCCGGCACGCACCGCACATGCATTTTTCATGTGTTTCTTTCAATTTCAGTGTTTTCGGGCCCAAACTAGTGGCTTTTCATCAGAATCGATGCAGACTCACCCAAAACGCTCGGCTGCACTGGCAGAGTCCCGGCACGCACCGCACATGCATTTTTCATGTGTTTCTTTCAATTTCAGTGTTTTCGGGCCCAAACTAGTGGCTTTTCATCAGAATCGATGCAGACTCACCCAAAACGCTTGGCTGCACCGGCAGAGTCCCGGCACGCACCCCACATGCATTTTTCATGTATTTCTTTCAACTTCAGTGTTTTCGGGCCCAAACTAGTGGCTTTTCATCAGAATCGATGCCGACTCACGCAAAACGCTCAGCTGCACTGGCAGAGTCCCGGCACGCACCGCACATGCATTTTCATGTGTTTCGTTCAATTTCAGTGTTTTCGGGCCCAAACTAGTGGCTTTTCATCAGAATCGATGCAGACTCACCCAAAACGCTCGGCTGCACCGGCAGAGTCCCGGCACGCACCGCACATGCATTTTTCATGTGTTTCTTTCAACTTCAGTGTTTTCGGGCCCAAACTAGTGGCTTTTCATCAGAATCGATGCAGACTCACCCAAAACGCTCGGCTGCACCGGCAGAGTCCCGGCACGCACCGCACATGCATTTTTCATGTGTTTCTTTCAATTTCAGTGTTTTCGGGCCCAAACTAGTGGCTTTTCATCAGAATCGATGCAGACTCACCCAAAACGCTCGGCTGCACCGGCAGAGTCCCGGCACGCACCGCACATGCATTTTTCATGTGTTTCTTTCAATTTCAGTGTTTTCGGGCCCAAACTAGTGGCTTTTCATCAGAATCGATGCAGACTCACCCAAAACGCTCGGCTGCACCGGCAGAGTCCCGGCACGCACCGCACATGCATTTTTCATGTGTTTCTTTCAACTTCAGTGTTTTCGGACCCAAACTAGTGGCTTTTCATCAGAATCGATGCCGACTCACGCAAAACGCTCGGCTGCACCGGCAGAGTCCCGGCACGCACCGCACATGCATTTTTCATGTGTTTCTTTCAATTTCAGTGTTTTCGGGCCCAAACTAGTGGCTTTTCATCAGAATCGATGCAGACTCACCCAAAACGCTCGGCTGCACTGGCAGAGTCCCGGCACGCACCGCACATGCATTTTTCATGTGTTTCTGTCAACTTCAGTGTTTTCGGACCCAAACTAGTGGCTTTTCATCAGAATCGATGCCGACTCACGCAAAACGCTCGGCTGCACCGGCAGAGTCCCGGCACGCACCGCACATGCATTTTTCATGTGTTTCTTTCAATTTCAGTGTTTTCGGGCCCAAACTAGTGGCTTTTCATCAGAATCGATGCAGACTCACCCAAAACGCTCGGCTGCACCGGCAGAGTCCCGGCACGCACCCCACATGCATTTTTCATGTGTTTCTTTCAACTTCAGTGTTTTCGGGCCCAAACTAGTGGCTTTTCATCAGAATCGATGCCGACTCACGCAAAACGCTCGGCTGCACTGGCAGAGTCCCGGCACGCACCGCACATGCATTTTCATGTGTTTCTTTCAACTTCAGTGTTTTCGGGCCCAAACTAGTGGCTTTTCATCAGAATCGATGCCGACTCACGCAAAACGCTCGGCTGCACTGGCAGAGTCCCGGCACGCACCGCACATGCATTTTCATGTGTTTCGTTCAATTTCAGTGTTTTCGGGCCCAAACTAGTGGCTTTTCATCAGAATCGATGCAGACTCACCCAAAACGCTCGGCTGCACCGGCAGAGTCCCGGCACGCACCGCACATGCATTTTTCATGTGTTTCTTTCAACTTCAGTGTTTTCGGGCCCAAACTAGTGGCTTTTCATCAGAATCGATGCAGACTCACCCAAAACGCTCGGCTGCACCGGCAGAGTCCCGGCACGCACCGCACATGCATTTTTCATGTGTTTCTTTCGATTTCAGTGTTTTCGGGCCCAAACTAGTGGCTTTTCATCAGAATCGATGCAGACTCACCCAAAACGCTCGGCTGCACCGGCAGAGTCCCGGCACGCACCGCACATGCATTTTTCATGTGTTTCTTTCAATTTCAGTGTTTTCGGGCCCAAACTAGTGGCTTTTCATCAGAATCGATGCAGACTCACCCAAAACGCTCGGCTGCACCGGCAGAGTCCCGGCACGCACCGCACATGCATTTTTCATGTGTTTCTTTCAACTTCAGTGTTTTCGGGCCCAAACTAGTGGCTTTTCATCAGAATCGATGCCGACTCACGCAAAACGCTCGGCTGCACCGGCAGAGTCCCGGCACGCACCGCACATGCATTTTTCATGTGTTTCTGTCAATTTCAGTGTTTTCGGGCCCAAACTAGTGGCTTTTCATCAGAATTGATGCAGACTCACCCAAAACGCTCGGCTGCACTGGCAGAGTCCCGGCACGCACCGCACATGCATATTTCATGTGTTTCTTTCAATTTCAGTGTTTTCGGGCCCAAACTAGTGGCTTTTCATCAGAATCGATGCAGACTCACCCAAAACGCTCGGCTGCACCGGCAGAGTCCCGGCACGCACCGCACATGCATTTTTCATGTGTTTCTTTCAATTTCAGTGTTTTCGGGCCCAAACTAGTGGCTTTTCATCAGAATCGATGCAGACTCACCCAAAACGCTCGGCTGCACCGGCAGAGTCCCGGCACGCACCGCACATGCATTTTTCATGTGTTTCTTTCAACTTCAATGTTTTCGGACCCAAACTAGTGGCTTTTCATCAGAATCGATGCAGACTCACCCAAAACGCTTGGCTGCACCGGCAGAGTCCCGGCACGCACCCCACATGCATTTTTCATGTGTTTCTTTCAACTTCAGTGTTTTCGGGCCCAAACTAGTGGCTTTTCATCAGAATCGATGCAGACTCACCCAAAACGCTCGGCTGCACTGGCAGAGTCCCGGCACGCACCGCACATGCATTTTTCATGTGTTTCTTTCAATTTCAGTGTTTTCGGGCCCCAGCAAGTGGCTTTTCATCAGAATCGATGCAGACTCACGCAAAACGCTCGGCTGCACCGGCAGAGTCCCGGCACGCACCGCACATGCATTTTTCATGTGTTTCTTTCAATTTCAGTGTTTTCGGGCCCAAACTAGTGGCTTTTCATCAGAATCGATGCAGACTCACCCAAAACGCTCGGCTGCACCGGCAGAGTCCCGGCACGCACCGCACATGCATTTTTCATGTGTTTCTTTCAATTTCAGTGTTTTCCGGCCCAAACTAGTGGCTTTTCATCAGAATCGATGCAGACTCACCCAAAACGCTCGGCTGCACCGGCAGAGTCCCGGCACGCACCGCACATGCATTTTTCATGTGTTTCTTTCAATTTCAGTGTTTTCGGGCCCAAACTAGTGGCTTTTCATCAGAATCGATGCAGACTCACCCAAAACGCTCGGCTGCACCGGCAGAGTCCCGGCACGCACCGCACATGCATTTTTCATGTGTTTCTTTCAACTTCAGTGTTTTCGGACCCAAACTAGTGGCTTTTCATCAGAATCGATGCCGACTCACGCAAAACGCTCGGCTGCACCGGCAGAGTCCCGGCACGCACCGCACATGCATTTTTCATGTGTTTCTTTCAATTTCAGTGTTTTCGGGCCCAAACTAGTGGCTTTTCATCAGAATCGATGCAGACTCACCCAAAACGCTCGGCTGCACTGGCAGAGTCCCGGCACGCACCGCACATGCATTTTTCATGTGTTTCTTTCAATTTCAGTGTTTTCGGGCCCAAACTAGTGGCTTTTCATCAGAATCGATGCAGACTCACCCAAAACGCTTGGCTGCACCGGCAGAGTCCCGGCACGCACCCCACATGCATTTTTCATGTATTTCTTTCAACTTCAGTGTTTTCGGGCCCAAACTAGTGGCTTTTCATCAGAATCGATGCCGACTCACGCAAAACGCTCGGCTGCACTGGCAGAGTCCCGGCACGCACCGCACATGCATTTTCATGTGTTTCGTTCAATTTCAGTGTTTTCGGGCCCAAACTAGTGGCTTTTCATCAGAATCGATGCAGACTCACCCAAAACGCTCGGCTGCACCGGCAGAGTCCCGGCACGCACCGCACATGCATTTTTCATGTGTTTCTTTCAACTTCAGTGTTTTCGGGCCCAAACTAGTGGCTTTTCATCAGAATCGATGCAGACTCACCCAAAACGCTCGGCTGCACCGGCAGAGTCCCGGCACGCACCGCACATGCATTTTTCATGTGTTTCTTTCAATTTCAGTGTTTTCGGGCCCAAACTAGTGGCTTTTCATCAGAATCGATGCAGACTCACCCAAAACGCTCGGCTGCACCGGCAGAGTCCCGGCACGCACCGCACATGCATTTTTCATGTGTTTCTTTCAATTTCAGTGTTTTCGGGCCCAAACTAGTGGCTTTTCATCAGAATCGATGCAGACTCACGCAAAACGCTCGGCTGCACCGGCAGAGTCCCGGCACGCACCGCACATGCATTTTTCATGTGTTTCTTTCAATTTCAGTGTTTTCGGGCCCAAACTAGTGGCTTTTCATCAGAATCGATGCAGACTCACCCAAAACGCTCGGCTGCACTGGCAGAGTCCCGGCACGCACCGCACATGCATTTTTCATGTGTTTCTTTCAATTTCAGTGTTTTCGGGCCCAAACTAGTGGCTTTTCATCAGAATCGATGCAGACTCACCCAAAACGCTTGGCTGCACCGGCAGAGTCCCGGCACGCACCCCACATGCATTTTTCATGTATTTCTTTCAACTTCAGTGTTTTCGGGCCCAAACTAGTGGCTTTTCATCAGAATCGATGCCGACTCACGCAAAACGCTCGGCTGCACTGGCAGAGTCCCGGCACGCACCGCACATGCATTTTCATGTGTTTCGTTCAATTTCAGTGTTTTCGGGCCCAAACTAGTGGCTTTTCATCAGAATCGATGCAGACTCACCCAAAACGCTCGGCTGCACCGGCAGAGTCCCGGCACGCACCGCACATGCATTTTTCATGTGTTTCTTTCAACTTCAGTGTTTTCGGGCCCAAACTAGTGGCTTTTCATCAGAATCGATGCAGACTCACCCAAAACGCTCGGCTGCACCGGCAGAGTCCCGGCACGCACCGCACATGCATTTTTCATGTGTTTCTTTCAATTTCAGTGTTTTCGGGCCCAAACTAGTGGCTTTTCATCAGAATCGATGCAGACTCACCCAAAACGCTCGGCTGCACCGGCAGAGTCCCGGCACGCACCGCACATGCATTTTTCATGTGTTTCTTTCAACTTCAGTGTTTTCGGGCCCAAACTAGTGGCTTTTCATCAAAATCGATGCAGACTCACCCAAAACGCTCGGCTGCACTGGCAGAGTCCCGGCACGCACCGCACATGCATTTTTCATGTGTTTCTGTCAATTTCAGTGTTTTCGGGCCCAAACTAGTGGCTTTTCATCAGAATCGATGCAGACTCACCCAAAATGCTCGGCTGCACTGGCAGGGTTCCGGCACGCACCGCACATGCATTTTTCATGTGTTTCTGTCAATTTCAGTGTTTTCGGGCCCAAACTAGTGGCTTTTCATCAGAATCGATGCAGACTCACCCAAAACGCTCGGCTGCACTGGCAGAGTCCCGGCACGCACCGCACATGCATTTTTCATGTGTTTCTGTCAATTTCAGTGTTTTCGGGCCCAAACTAGTGGCTTTTCATCAGAATCGATGCAGACTCACCCAAAACGCTCGGCTGCACTGGCAGAGTCCCGGCACGCACCGCACATGCATTTTTCATGTGTTTCTTTCAATTTCAGTGTTTTCGGGCCCAAACTAGTGGCTTTTCATCAGAATCGATGCAGACTCACCCAAAACGCTCGGCTGCACCGGCAGAGTCCCGGCACGCACCGCACATGCATTTTTCATGTGTTTCTTTCAATTTCAGTGTTTTCGGGCCCAAACTAGTGGCTTTTCATCAGAATCGATGCAGACTCACCCAAAACGCTCGGCTGCACTGGCAGAGTCCCGGCACGCACCGCACATGCATTTTTCATGTGTTTCTTTCAATTTCAGTGTTTTCGGGCCCAAACTAGTGGCTTTTCATCAGAATCGATGCAGACTCACCCAAAACGCTTGGCTGCACCGGCAGAGTCCCGGCACGCACCCCACATGCATTTTTCATGTGTTTCTTTCAACTTCAGTGTTTTCGGGCCCAAACTAGTGGCTTTTCATCAGAATCGATGCAGACTCACCCAAAACGCTTGGCTGCACCGGCAGAGTCCCGGCACGCACCCCACATGCATTTTTCATGTGTTTCTTTCAACTTCAGTGTTTTCGGGCCCAAACTAGTGGCTTTTCATCAGAATCGATGCAGACTCACCCAAAACACTCGGCTGCACTGGCAGAGTCCCGGCACGCACCGCACATGCATTTTTCATGTGTTTCTTTCAATTTCAGTGTTTTCGGGCCTCAGCAAGTGGCTTTTCATCAGAATCGATGCAGACTCACGCAAAACGCTCGGCTGCACTGGCAGAGTCCCGGCACGCACCGCACATGCATTTTTCATGTGTTTCTTTCAATTTCAGTGTTTTCGGGCCCAAACTAGTGGCTTTTCATCAGAATCGATGCAGACTCACCCAAAACGCTCGGCTGCACCGGCAGAGTCCCGGCACGCACCGCACATGCATTTTTCATGTGTTTCTTTCAATTTCAGTGTTTTCGGGCCCAAACTAGTGGCTTTTCATCAGAATCGATGCAGACTCACCCAAAACGCTCGGCTGCACCGGCAGAGTCCCGGCACGCACCGCACATGCATTTTTCATGTGTTTCTTTCAATTTCAGTGTTTTCGGGCCCAAACTAGTGGCTTTTCATCAGAATCGATGCAGACTCACCCAAAACGCTCGGCTGCACCGGCAGAGTCCCGGCACGCACCGCACATGCATTTTTCATGTGTTTCTTTCAATTTCAGTGTTTTCGGGCCCAAACTAGTGGCTTTTCATCAGAATCGATGCAGACTCACCCAAAACGCTCGGCTGCACCGGCAGAGTCCCGGCACGCACCGCACATGCATTTTTCATGTGTTTCTTTCAATTTCAGTGTTTTCGGGCCCAAACTAGTGGCTTTTCATCAGAATCGATGCAGACTCACCCAAAACGCTCGGCTGCACCGGCAGAGTCCCGGCACGCACCGCACATGCATTTTTCATGTGTTTCTTTCAATTTCAGTGTTTTCGGGCCCAAACTAGTGGCTTTTCATCAGAATCGATGCAGACTCACCCAAAACGCTCGGCTGCACTGGCAGAGTCCCGGCACGCACCGCACATGCATTTTTCATGTGTTTCTTTCAATTTCAGTGTTTTCGGGCCCAAACTAGTGGCTTTTCATCAGAATCGACAGACTCACCCACGCAACATAATTTTTCATTGTTTCTGTCAATTTCAGTGTTTTCGGGCCCAAACTAGTGGCTTTTCATCAGAATTGATGCAGACTCACCCAAAACGCTCGGCTGCACTGGCAGAGTCCCGGCACGCACCAAAACGCTCGGCTGCACTGGCAGAGTCCCGGCACGCACCGCACATACATTTTTCATGTGTTTCTTTCAATTTCAGTGTTTTCGGGCCCAAACTAGTAGCTTTTCATCAGAATCGATGCAGACTCACCCAAAACGCTCGGCTGCACTGGCAGAGTCCCGGCACGCACCGCACATGCATTTTTCATGTGTTTCTTTCAATTTCAGTGTTTTCGGGCCCAAACTAGTGGCTTTTCATCAGAATCGATGCAGACTCACCCAAAACGCTCGGCTGCACTGGCAGATTCCCGGCACGCACCGCACATGCATTTTTCATGTGTTTCTTTCAATTTCAGTGTTTTCGGGCCAAAACTAGTGGCTTTTCATCAGAATCGATGCAGACTCACCCAAAACGCTCGGCTGCACTGGCAGAGTCCCGGCACGCACCGCACATGCATTTTTCATGTGTTTCTTTCAACTTCAGTGTTTTCGGGCCCAAACTAGTGGCTTTTCATCAGAGTCGATGCAGACTCACGCAAAACGCTCGGCTGCACTGGCAGAGTCCCGGCACGCACCGCACATGCATTTTTCATGTGTTTCTTTCAATTTCAGTGTTTTCGGGCCCAAACTAGTGGCTTTTCATCAGAATCGATGCAGACTCACGCAAAACGCTCGGCTGCACTGGCAGAGTCCCGGCACGCACCGCACATGCATTTTTCATGTGTTTCTTTCAATTTCAGTGTTTTCGGGCCCAAACTAGTGGCTTTTCATCAGAATCGATGCAGACTCACCCAAAACGCTCGGCTGCACTGGCAGAGTCCCGGCACGCACCGCACATGCATTTTTCATGTGTTTCTTTCAATTTCAGTGTTTTCGGGCCCAAACTAGTGGCTTTTCATCAGAATCGATGCAGACTCACCCAAAACGCTCGGCTGCACCGGCAGAGTCCCGGCACGCACCCCACATGCATTTTTCATGTGTTTCTTTCAACTTCAGTGTTTTCGGGCCCAAACTAGTGGCTTTTCATCAGAATCGATGCCGACTCACGCAAAACGCTCGGCTGCACCGGCAGAGTCCCGGCACGCACCGCACATGCATTTTCATGTGTTTCGTTCAATTTCAGTGTTTTCGGGCCCAAACTAGTGGCTTTTCATCAGAATTGATGCAGACTCACCCAAAACGCTCGGCTGCACCGGCAGAGTCCCGGCACGCACCGCACATGCATTTTTCATGTGTTTCTGTCAATTTCAGTGTTTTCGGGCCCAAACTAGTGGCTTTTCATCAGAATCGATGCAGACTCACCCAAAACGCTCGGCTGCACTGGCAGAGTCCCGGCACGCACCGCACATGCATTTTTCATGTGTTTCTTTCAATTTCAGTGTTTTCGGGCCCAAACTAGTGGCTTTTCATCAGAATCGATGCAGACTCACCCAAAACGCTTGGCTGCACCGGCAGAGTCCCGGCACGCACCCCACATGCATTTTTCATGTGTTTCTTTCAACTTCAGTGTTTTCGGGCCCAAACTAGTGGCTTTTCATCAGAATCGATGCAGACTCACCCAAAACGCTTGGCTGCACCGGCAGAGTCCCGGCACGCACCCCACATGCATTTTTCATGTGTTTCTTTCAACTTCAGTGTTTTCGGGCCCAAACTAGTGGCTTTTCATCAGAATCGATGCAGACTCACCCAAAACACTCGGCTGCACTGGCAGAGTCCCGGCACGCACCGCACATGCATTTTTCATGTGTTTCTTTCAATTTCAGTGTTTTCGGGCCTCAGCAAGTGGCTTTTCATCAGAATCGATGCAGACTCACGCAAAACGCTCGGCTGCACTGGCAGAGTCCCGGCACGCACCGCACATGCATTTTTCATGTGTTTCTTTCAATTTCAGTGTTTTCGGGCCCAAACTAGTGGCTTTTCATCAGAATCGATGCAGACTCACCCAAAACGCTCGGCTGCACCGGCAGAGTCCCGGCACGCACCGCACATGCATTTTTCATGTGTTTCTTTCAATTTCAGTGTTTTCGGGCCCAAACTAGTGGCTTTTCATCAGAATCGATGCAGACTCACCCAAAACGCTCGGCTGCACCGGCAGAGTCCCGGCACGCACCGCACATGCATTTTTCATGTGTTTCTTTCAATTTCAGTGTTTTCGGGCCCAAACTAGTGGCTTTTCATCAGAATCGATGCAGACTCACCCAAAACGCTCGGCTGCACCGGCAGAGTCCCGGCACGCACCGCACATGCATTTTTCATGTGTTTCTTTCAATTTCAGTGTTTTCGGGCCCAAACTAGTGGCTTTTCATCAGAATCGATGCAGACTCACCCAAAACGCTCGGCTGCACCGGCAGAGTCCCGGCACGCACCGCACATGCATTTTTCATGTGTTTCTTTCAATTTCAGTGTTTTCGGGCCCAAACTAGTGGCTTTTCATCAGAATCGATGCAGACTCACCCAAAACGCTCGGCTGCACCGGCAGAGTCCCGGCACGCACCGCACATGCATTTTTCATGTGTTTCTTTCAATTTCAGTGTTTTCGGGCCCAAACTAGTGGCTTTTCATCAGAATCGATGCAGACTCACCCAAAACGCTCGGCTGCACTGGCAGAGTCCCGGCACGCACCGCACATGCATTTTTCATGTGTTTCTTTCAATTTCAGTGTTTTCGGGCCCAAACTAGTGGCTTTTCATCAGAATCGATGCAGACTCACCCAAAACGCTCGGCTGCACTGGCAGAGTCCCGGCACGCACCGCACATAATTTTTCATGTGTTTCTGTCAATTTCAGTGTTTTCGGGCCCAAACTAGTGGCTTTTCATCAGAATTGATGCAGACTCACCCAAAACGCTCGGCTGCACTGGCAGAGTCCCGGCACGCACCGCACATACATTTTTCATGTGTTTCTTTCAATTTCAGTGTTTTCGGGCCCAAACTAGTAGCTTTTCATCAGAATCGATGCAGACTCACCCAAAACGCTCGGCTGCACTGGCAGAGTCCCGGCACGCACCGCACATGCATTTTTCATGTGTTTCTTTCAATTTCAGTGTTTTCGGGCCCAAACTAGTGGCTTTTCATCAGAATCGATGCAGACTCACCCAAAACGCTCGGCTGCACTGGCAGATTCCCGGCACGCACCGCACATGCATTTTTCATGTGTTTCTTTCAATTTCAGTGTTTTCGGGCCAAAACTAGTGGCTTTTCATCAGAATCGATGCAGACTCACCCAAAACGCTCGGCTGCACTGGCAGAGTCCCGGCACGCACCGCACATGCATTTTTCATGTGTTTCTTTCAACTTCAGTGTTTTCGGGCCCAAACTAGTGGCTTTTCATCAGAGTCGATGCAGACTCACGCAAAACGCTCGGCTGCACTGGCAGAGTCCCGGCACGCACCGCACATGCATTTTTCATGTGTTTCTTTCAATTTCAGTGTTTTCGGGCCCAAACTAGTGGCTTTTCATCAGAATCGATGCAGACTCACGCAAAACGCTCGGCTGCACTGGCAGAGTCCCGGCACGCACCGCACATGCATTTTTCATGTGTTTCTTTCAATTTCAGTGTTTTCGGGCCCAAACTAGTGGCTTTTCATCAGAATCGATGCAGACTCACCCAAAACGCTCGGCTGCACTGGCAGAGTCCCGGCACGCACCGCACATGCATTTTTCATGTGTTTCTTTCAATTTCAGTGTTTTCGGGCCCAAACTAGTGGCTTTTCATCAGAATCGATGCAGACTCACCCAAAACGCTCGGCTGCACCGGCAGAGTCCCGGCACGCACCCCACATGCATTTTTCATGTGTTTCTTTCAACTTCAGTGTTTTCGGGCCCAAACTAGTGGCTTTTCATCAGAATCGATGCCGACTCACGCAAAACGCTCGGCTGCACCGGCAGAGTCCCGGCACGCACCGCACATGCATTTTCATGTGTTTCGTTCAATTTCAGTGTTTTCGGGCCCAAACTAGTGGCTTTTCATCAGAATTGATGCAGACTCACCCAAAACGCTCGGCTGCACCGGCAGAGTCCCGGCACGCACCGCACATGCATTTTTCATGTGTTTCTGTCAATTTCAGTGTTTTCGGGCCCAAACTAGTGGCTTTTCATCAGAATCGATGCAGACTCACCCAAAACGCTCGGCTGCACAGGCAGAGTCCCGGCACGCACCGCACATGCATTTTTCATGTGTTTCTTTCAATTTCAGTGTTTTCGGGCCCAAACTAGTGGCTTTTCATCAGAATCGATGCAGACTCACGCAAAACGCTCGGCTGCACTGGCAGAGTCCCGGCACGCACCGCACATGCATTTTTTCATGTGTTTCTTTCAATTTCAGTGTTTTCGGGCCCAAACTAGTGGCTTTTCATCAGAATCGATGCAGACTCACCCAAAACGCTCGGCTGCACCGGCAGAGTCCCGGCACGCACCGCACATGCATTTTTCATGTGTTTCTTTCAATTTCAGTGTTTTCGGGCCCAAACTAGTGGCTTTTCATCAGAATCGATGCAGACTCACCCAAAACGCTCGGCTGCACTGGCAGAGTCCCGGCACGCACCGCACATGCATTTTTCATGTGTTTCTTTCAATTTCAGTGTTTTCGGGCCCAAACTAGTGGCTTTTCATCAGAATCGATGCAGACTCACCCAAAACGCTCGGCTGCACTGGCAGAGTCCCGGCACGCACCGCACATAATTTTTCATGTGTTTCTGTCAATTTCAGTGTTTTCGGGCCCAAACTAGTGGCTTTTCATCAGAATCGATGCAGACTCACCCAAAACGCTCGGCTGCACTGGCAGAGTCCCGGCACGCACCGCACATACATTTTTCATGTGTTTCTTTCAATTTCAGTGTTTTCGGGCCCAAACTAGTAGCTTTTCATCAGAATCGATGCAGACTCACCCAAAACGCTCGGCTGCACTGGCAGAGTCCCGGCACGCACCGCACATGCATTTTTCATGTGTTTCTTTCAATTTCAGTGTTTTCGGGCCCTAACTAGTGGCTTTTCATCAGAATCGATGCAGACTCACCCAAAACGCTCGGCTGCACTGGCAGAGTCCCGGCACGCACCGCACATGCATTTTTCATGTGTTTCTTTCAATTTCAGTGTTTTCGGGCCAAAACTAATGGCTTTTCATCAGAATCGATGCAGACTCACCCAAAACGCTCGGCTGCACTGGCAGAGTCCCGGCACGCACCGCACATGCATTTTTCATGTGTTTCTTTCAACTTCAGTGTTTTCGGGCCCAAACTAGTGGCTTTTCATCAGAGTCGATGCAGACTCACGCAAAACGCTCGGCTGCACTGGCAGAGTCCCGGCACGCACCGCACATAATTTTTCATGTGTTTCTGTCAATTTCAGTGTTTTCGGGCCCAAACTAGTTGCTTTTCATCAGAATTGATGCAGACTCACCCAAAACGCTCGGCTGCACTGGCAGAGTCCCGGCACGCACCGCACATGCATTTTTCATGTGTTTCTTTCAATTTCAGTGTTTTCGGGCCAAAACTAGTGGCTTTTCATCAGAATCGATGCAGACTCACCCAAAACGCTCGGCTGCACTGGCAGAGTCCCGGCACGCACCGCACATGCATTTTTCATGTGTTTCTTTCAACTTCAGTGTTTTCGGGCCCAAACTAGTGGCTTTTCATCAGAATCGATGCAGACTCACCCAAAACGCTCGGCTGCACTGGCAGAGTCCCGGCACGCACCGCACATGCATTTTTCATGTGTTTCTGTCAATTTCAGTGTTTTCGGGCCCAAACTAGTGGCTTTTCATCAGAATCGATGCAGACTCACCCAAAACGCTCGGCTGCACTGGCAGAGTCCCGGCACGCACCGCACATGCATTTTTCATGTGTTTCTTTCAATTTCAGTGTTTTCGGGCCCAAACTAGTGGCTTTTCATCAGAATCGATGCAGACTCACCCAAAACGCTTGGCTGCACCGGCAGAGTCCCGGCACGCACCCCACATGCATTTTTCATGTGTTTCTTTCAACTTCAGTGTTTTCGGGCCCAAACTAGTGGCTTTTCATCAGAATCGATGCAGACTCACCCAAAACGCTTGGCTGCACCGGCAGAGTCCCGGCACGCACCCCACATGCATTTTTCATGTGTTTCTTTCAACTTCAGTGTTTTCGGGCCCAAACTAGTGGCTTTTCATCAGAATCGATGCAGACTCACCCAAAACACTCGGCTGCACTGGCAGAGTCCCGGCACGCACCGCACATGCATTTTTCATGTGTTTCTTTCAATTTCAGTGTTTTCGGGCCTCAGCAAGTGGCTTTTCATCAGAATCGATGCAGACTCACGCAAAACGCTCGGCTGCACTGGCAGAGTCCCGGCACGCACCGCACATGCATTTTTCATGTGTTTCTTTCAATTTCAGTGTTTTCGGGCCCAAACTAGTGGCTTTTCATCAGAATCGATGCAGACTCACCCAAAACGCTCGGCTGCACCGGCAGAGTCCCGGCACGCACCGCACATGCATTTTTCATGTGTTTCTTTCAATTTCAGTGTTTTCGGGCCCAAACTAGTGGCTTTTCATCAGAATCGATGCAGACTCACCCAAAACGCTCGGCTGCACCGGCAGAGTCCCGGCACGCACCGCACATGCATTTTTCATGTGTTTCTTTCAATTTCAGTGTTTTCGGGCCCAAACTAGTGGCTTTTCATCAGAATCGATGCAGACTCACCCAAAACGCTCGGCTGCACCGGCAGAGTCCCGGCACGCACCGCACATGCATTTTTCATGTGTTTCTTTCAATTTCAGTGTTTTCGGGCCCAAACTAGTGGCTTTTCATCAGAATCGATGCAGACTCACCCAAAACGCTCGGCTGCACCGGCAGAGTCCCGGCACGCACCGCACATGCATTTTTCATGTGTTTCTTTCAATTTCAGTGTTTTCGGGCCCAAACTAGTGGCTTTTCATCAGAATCGATGCAGACTCACCCAAAACGCTCGGCTGCACCGGCAGAGTCCCGGCACGCACCGCACATGCATTTTTCATGTGTTTCTTTCAATTTCAGTGTTTTCGGGCCCAAACTAGTGGCTTTTCATCAGAATCGATGCAGACTCACCCAAAACGCTCGGCTGCACTGGCAGAGTCCCGGCACGCACCGCACATGCATTTTTCATGTGTTTCTTTCAATTTCAGTGTTTTCGGGCCCAAACTAGTGGCTTTTCATCAGAATCGATGCAGACTCACCCAAAACGCTCGGCTGCACTGGCAGAGTCCCGGCACGCACCGCACATAATTTTTCATGTGTTTCTGTCAATTTCAGTGTTTTCGGGCCCAAACTAGTGGCTTTTCATCAGAATTGATGCAGACTCACCCAAAACGCTCGGCTGCACTGGCAGAGTCCCGGCACGCACCGCACATACATTTTTCATGTGTTTCTTTCAATTTCAGTGTTTTCGGGCCCAAACTAGTAGCTTTTCATCAGAATCGATGCAGACTCACCCAAAACGCTCGGCTGCACTGGCAGAGTCCCGGCACGCACCGCACATGCATTTTTCATGTGTTTCTTTCAATTTCAGTGTTTTCGGGCCCAAACTAGTGGCTTTTCATCAGAATCGATGCAGACTCACCCAAAACGCTCGGCTGCACTGGCAGATTCCCGGCACGCACCGCACATGCATTTTTCATGTGTTTCTTTCAATTTCAGTGTTTTCGGGCCAAAACTAGTGGCTTTTCATCAGAATCGATGCAGACTCACCCAAAACGCTCGGCTGCACTGGCAGAGTCCCGGCACGCACCGCACATGCATTTTTCATGTGTTTCTTTCAACTTCAGTGTTTTCGGGCCCAAACTAGTGGCTTTTCATCAGAGTCGATGCAGACTCACGCAAAACGCTCGGCTGCACTGGCAGAGTCCCGGCACGCACCGCACATGCATTTTTCATGTGTTTCTTTCAATTTCAGTGTTTTCGGGCCCAAACTAGTGGCTTTTCATCAGAATCGATGCAGACTCACGCAAAACGCTCGGCTGCACTGGCAGAGTCCCGGCACGCACCGCACATGCATTTTTCATGTGTTTCTTTCAATTTCAGTGTTTTCGGGCCCAAACTAGTGGCTTTTCATCAGAATCGATGCAGACTCACCCAAAACGCTCGGCTGCACTGGCAGAGTCCCGGCACGCACCGCACATGCATTTTTCATGTGTTTCTTTCAATTTCAGTGTTTTCGGGCCCAAACTAGTGGCTTTTCATCAGAATCGATGCAGACTCACCCAAAACGCTCGGCTGCACCGGCAGAGTCCCGGCACGCACCCCACATGCATTTTTCATGTGTTTCTTTCAACTTCAGTGTTTTCGGGCCCAAACTAGTGGCTTTTCATCAGAATCGATGCCGACTCACGCAAAACGCTCGGCTGCACCGGCAGAGTCCCGGCACGCACCGCACATGCATTTTCATGTGTTTCGTTCAATTTCAGTGTTTTCGGGCCCAAACTAGTGGCTTTTCATCAGAATTGATGCAGACTCACCCAAAACGCTCGGCTGCACCGGCAGAGTCCCGGCACGCACCGCACATGCATTTTTCATGTGTTTCTGTCAATTTCAGTGTTTTCGGGCCCAAACTAGTGGCTTTTCATCAGAATCGATGCAGACTCACCCAAAACGCTCGGCGGCTGCACCGGCAGAGTCCCGGCACGCACCGCACATGCATTTTTCATGTGTTTCTTTCAACTTCAGTGTTTTCGGGCCCAAACTAGTGGCTTTTCATCAAAATCGATGCAGACTCACCCAAAACGCTCGGCTGCACCGGCAGAGTCCCGGCACGCACCGCACATGCATTTTTCATGTGTTTCTGTCAATTTCAGTGTTTTCGGGCCCAAACTAGTGGCTTTTCATCAGAATCGATGCAGACTCACCCAAAACGCTCGGCTGCACTGGCAGAGTCCCGGCACGCACCGCACATGCATTTTTCATGTGTTTCTTTCAACTTCAGTGTTTTCGGGCCCAAACTAGTGGCTTTTCATCAAAATCGATGCAGACTCACCCAAAACGCTCGGCTGCACTGGCAGAGTCCCGGCACGCACCGCACATGCATTTTTCATGTGTTTCTTTCAATTTCAGTGTTTTCGGGCCAAAACTAGTGGCTTTTCATCAGAATCGATGCAGACTCACCCAAAACGCTCGGCTGCACTGGCAGAGTCCCGGCACGCACCGCACATGCATTTTTCATGTGTTTCTTTCAATTTCAGTGTTTTCGGGCCCAAACTAGTGGCTTTTCATCAGAATCGATACAGACTCACCCAAAACGCTCGGCTGCACCGGCAGAGTCCCGGCACGCACCGCACATGCATTTTTCATGTGTTTCTGTCAATTTCAGTGTTTTCGGGCCCTAACTAGTGGCTTTTCATCAGAATCGATGCAGACTCACCCAAAACGCTCGGCTGCACTGGCAGAGTCCCGGCACGCACCGCACATGCATTTTTCATGTGTTTCTGTCAATTTCAGTGTTTTCGGGCCCAAACTAGTGGCTTTTCATCAGAATCGATGCAGACTCACCCAAAACGCTCGGCTGCACTGGCAGAGTCCCGGCACGCACCGCACATGCATTTTTCATGTGTTTCTTTCAATTTCAGTGTTTTCGGGCCCAAACTAGTGGCTTTTCATCAGAATCGATGCAGACTCACCCAAAACGCTCGGCTGCACTGGCAGGGTTCCGGCACGCACCGCACATGCATTTTTCATGTGTTTCTGTCAATTTCAGTGTTTTCGGGCCCAAACTAGTGGCTTTTCATCAGAATCGATGCAGACTCACCCAAAACGCTCGGCTGCACTGGCAGAGTCCCGGCACGCACCGCACATGCATTTTTCATGTGTTTCTTTCAATTTTAGTGTTTTCGGGCCCAAACTAGTGGCTTTTCATCAGAATCGATGCAGACTCACCCAAAACGCTCGGCTGCACTGGCAGAGTCCCGGCACGCACCGCACATGCATTTTTCATGTGTTTCTTTCAACTTCAGTGTTTTCGGGCCCAAACTAGTGGCTTTTCATCAAAATCGATGCAGACTCACCCAAAACGCTCGGCTGCACCGGCAGAGTCCCGGCACGCACCGCACATGCATTTTTCATGTGTTTCTGTCAATTTCAGTGTTTTCGGGCCCTAACTAGTGGCTTTTCATCAGAATCGATGCAGACTCACCCAAAACGCTCGGCTGCACTGGCAGAGTCCCGGCACGCACCGCACATGCATTTTTCATGTTTTTCTTTCAATTTCAGTGTTTTCGGGGCAAAACTAGTGGCTTTTCATCAGAATCGATGCAGACTCACCCAAAACGCTCGGCTGCACCGGCAGAGTCCTGGCACGCACCGCACATGCATTTTTCATGTGTTTCTTTCAACTTCAGTGTTTTCGGGCCCAAACTAGTGGCTTTTCATCAAAATCGATGCAGACTCACCCAAAACGCTCGGCTGCACCGGCAGAGTCCCGGCATGCACCGCACATGCATTTTTCATGTGTTTCTGTCAATTTCAGTGTTTTCGGGCCCAAACTAGTGGCTTTTCATCAGAATCGATGCAGACTCACCCAAAACGCTCGGCTGCACTGGCAGAGTCCCGGCACGCACCGCACATGCATTTTTCATGTGTTTCTTTCAATTTCAGTGTTTTCGGGCCCTAACTAGTGGCTTTTCATCAGAATCAATGCAGACTCACCCAAAACGCTCGGCTGCACTGGCAGAGTCCCGGCACGCACCGCACATGCATTTTTCATGTGTTTCTTTCAATTTCAGTGTTTTCGGGCCAAAACTAGTGGCTTTTCATCAGAATCGATGCAGACTCACCCAAAACGCTCGGCTGCACTGGCAGAGTCCCGGCACGCACCGCACATGCATTTTTCATGTGTTTCTTTCAATTTCAGTGTTTTCGGGCCCAAACTAGTGGCTTTTCATCAGAATCGATACAGACTCACCCAAAACGCTCGGCTGCACCGGCAGAGTCCCGGCACGCACCGCACATGCATTTTTCATGTGTTTCTTTCAACTTCAGTGTTTTCGGGCCCAAACTAGTGGCTTTTCATCAAAATCGATGCAGACTCACCCAAAACGCTCGGCTGCACCGGCAGAGTCCCGGCACGCACCGCACATGCATTTTTCATGTGTTTCTGTCAATTTCAGTGTTTTCGGGCCCAAACTAGTGGCTTTTCATCAGAATCGATGCAGACTCACCCAAAACGCTCGGCTGCACTGGCAGAGTCCCGGCACGCACCGCACATGCATTTTTCATGTGTTTCTTTCAACTTCAGTGTTTTCGGGCCCAAACTAGTGGCTTTTCATCAAAATCGATGCAGACTCACCCAAAACGCTCGGCTGCACTGGCAGAGTCCCGGCACGCACCGCACATGCATTTTTCATGTGTTTCTTTCAATTTCAGTGTTTTCGGGCCAAAACTAGTGGCTTTTCATCAGAATCGATGCAGACTCACCCAAAACGCTCGGCTGCACTGGCAGAGTCCCGGCACGCACCGCACATGCATTTTTCATGTGTTTCTTTCAATTTCAGTGTTTTCGGGCCCAAACTAGTGGCTTTTCATCAGAATCGATACAGACTCACCCAAAACGCTCGGCTGCACCGGCAGAGTCCCGGCACGCACCGCACATGCATTTTTCATGTGTTTCTGTCAATTTCAGTGTTTTCGGGCCCTAACTAGTGGCTTTTCATCAGAATCGATGCAGACTCACCCAAAACGCTCGGCTGCACTGGCAGAGTCCCGGCACGCACCGCACATGCATTTTTCATGTTTTTCTTTCAATTTCAGTGTTTTCGGGCCAAAACTAGTGGCTTTTCATCAGAATCGATGCAGACTCACCCAAAACGCTCGGCTGCACCGGCAGAGTCCCGGCACGCACCGCACATGCATTTTTCATGTGTTTCTTTCAACTTCAGTGTTTTCGGGCCCAAACTAGTGGCTTTTCATCAGAATCGATGCAGACTCACCCAAAACGCTCGGCTGCACTGGCAGAGTCCCGGCACGCACCGCACATGCATTTTTCATGTGTTTCTTTCAATTTCAGTGTTTTCGGGCCCAAACTAGTGGCTTTTCATCAGAATCGATACAGACTCACCCAAAACGCTCGGCTGCACCGACAGAGTCCCGGCACGCACCGCACATGCATTTTTCATGTGTTTCTTTCAACTTCAGTGTTTTCGGGCCCAAACTAGTGGCTTTTCATCAAAATCGATGCAGACTCACCCAAAACGCTCGGCTGCATCGGCAGAGTCCCGGCACGCACCGCACATGCATTTTTCATGTGTTTCTGTCAATTTCAGTGTTTTCGGGCCCAAACTAGTGGCTTTTCATCAGAATCGATGCAGACTCACCCAAAACGCTCGGCTGCACTGGCAGAGTCCCGGCACGCACCGCACATGCATTTTTCATGTGTTTCTGTCAATTTCAGTGTTTTCGGGCCCAAACTAGTGGCTTTTCATCAGAATCGATGCAGACTCACCCAAAACGCTCGGCTGCACTGGCAGAGTCCCGGCACGCACCGCACATGCATTTTTCATGTGTTTCTGTCCATTTCAGTGTTTTCGGGCCCAAACTAGTGGCTTTTTATCAGAATCGATGCAGACTCACCCAAAACGCTCGGCTGCACTGGCAGAGTCCCGGCACGCACCGCACATGCATTTTTCATGTGTTTCTGTCAATTTCAGTGTTTTCGGGCCCAAACTAGTGGCTTTTCATCAGAATCGATGCAGACTCACCCAAAACGCTCGGCTGCACTGGCAGAGTCCCGGCACGCACCGCACATGCATTTTTCATGTGTTTCTGTCAATTTCAGTGTTTTCGGGCCCAAACTAGTGGCTTTTCATCAGAATCGATGCAGACTCACCCAAAACGCTCGGCTGCACTGGCAGAGTCCCGGCACGCACCGCACATGCATTTTTCATGTGTTTCTTTCAATTTCAGTGTTTTCGGGCCCAAACTAGTGGCTTTTCATCAGAATCGATGCAGACTCACCCAAAACGCTCGGCTGCACTGGCAGAGTCCCGGCACGCACCGCACATGCATTTTTCATGTGTTTCTGTCAATTTCAGTGTTTTCGGGCCCAAACTAGTGGCTTTTCATCAGAATCGATGCAGACTCACCCAAAACGCTCGGCTGCACTGGCAGAGTCCCGGCACGCACCGCACATGCATTTTTCATGTGTTTCTTTCAATTTCAGTGTTTTCGGGCCCAAACTAGTGGCTTTTCATCAGAATCGATGCAGACTCACCCAAAACGCTCGGCTGCACTGGCAGAGTCCCGGCACGCACCGCACATGCATTTTTCATGTGTTTCTGTCAATTTCAGTGTTTTCGGGCCCAAACTAGTGGCTTTTCATCAGAATCGATGCAGACTCACCCAAAACGCTCGGCTGCACTGGCAGAGTCCCGGCACGCACCGCACATGCATTTTTCATGTGTTTCTTTCAATTTCAGTGTTTTCGGGCCCTAACTAGTGGCTTTTCATCAGAATCAATGCAGACTCACCCAAAACGCTCGGCTGCACTGGCAGAGTCCCGGCACGCACCGCACATGCATTTTTCATGTGTTTCTTTCAATTTCAGTGTTTTCGGGCCAAAACTAGTGGCTTTTCATCAGAATCGATGCAGACTCACCCAAAACGCTCGGCTGCACTGGCAGAGTCCCGGCACGCACCGCACATGCATTTTTCATGTGTTTCTTTCAATTTCAGTGTTTTCGGGCCCAAACTAGTGGCTTTTCATCAGAATCGATGCAGACTCACCCAAAACGCTCGGCTGCACTGGCAGAGTCCCGGCACGCACCGCACATGCATTTTTCATGTGTTTCTGTCAATTTCAGTGTTTTCGGGCCCAAACTAGTGGCTTTTCATCAGAATCGATGCAGACTCACCCAAAACGCTCGGCTGCACTGGCAGAGTCCCGGCACGCACCGCACATGCATTTTTCATGTGTTTCTTTCAATTTCAGTGTTTTCGGGCCCAAACTAGTGGCTTTTCATCAGAATCGATGCAGACTCACCCAAAACGCTCGGCTGCACTGGCAGGGTTCCGGCACGCACCGCACATGCATTTTTCATGTGTTTCTGTCAATTTCAGTGTTTTCGGGCCCAAACTAGTGGCTTTTCATCAGAATCGATGCAGACTCACCCAAAACGCTCGGCTGCACTGGCAGAGTCCCGGCACGCACCGCACATGCATTTTTCATGTGTTTCTTTCAATTTTAGTGTTTTCGGGCCCAAACTAGTGGCTTTTCATCAGAATCGATGCAGACTCACCCAAAACGCTCGGCTGCACTGGCAGAGTCCCGGCACGCACCGCACATGCATTTTTCATGTGTTTCTTTCAATTTCAGTGTTTTCGGGCCCTAACTAGTGGCTTTTCATCAGAATCAATGCAGACTCACCCAAAACGCTCGGCTGCACTGGCAGAGTCCCGGCACGCACCGCACATGCATTTTTCATGTGTTTCTTTCAATTTCAGTGTTTTCGGGCCAAAACTAGTGGCTTTTCATCAGAATCGATGCAGACTCACCCAAAACGCTCGGCTGCACTGGCAGAGTCCCGGCACGCACCGCACATGCATTTTTCATGTGTTTCTTTCAATTTCAGTGTTTTCGGGCCCAAACTAGTCGCTTTTCATCAGAATCGATACAGACTCACCCAAAACGCTCGGCTGCACCGGCAGAGTCCCGGCACGCACCGCACATGCATTTTTCATGTGTTTCTTTCAACTTCAGTGTTTTCGGGCCCAAACTAGTGGCTTTTCATCAAAATCGATGCAGACTCACCCAAAACGCTCGGCTGCACCGGCAGAGTCCCGGCACGCACCGCACATGCATTTTTCATGTGTTTCTGTCAATTTCAGTGTTTTCGGACCCTAACTAGTGGCTTTTCATCAGAATCGATGCAGACTCACCCAAAACGCTCGGCTGCACTGGCAGAGTCCCGGCACGCACCGCACATGCATTTTTCATGTTTTTCTTTCAATTTCAGTGTTTTCGGGGCAAAACTAGTGGCTTTTCATCAGAGTCGATGCAGACTCACCCAAAACGCTCGGCTGCACCGGCAGAGTCCCGGCACGCACCGCACATGCATTTTTCATGTGTTTCTTTCAACTTCAGTGTTTTCGGGCCCAAACTAGTGGCTTTTCATCAGAATCGATGCAGACTCACCCAAAACGCTCGGCTGCACTGGCAGAGTCCCGGCACGCACCGCACATGCATTTTTCATGTGTTTCTTTCAATTTCAGTGTTTTCGGGCCCAAACTAGTGGCTTTTCATCAGAATCGATACAGACTCACCCAAAACGCTCGGCTGCACCGGCAGAGTCCCGGCACGCACCGCACATGCATTTTTCATGTGTTTCTTTCAACTTCAGTGTTTTCGGGCCCAAACTAGTGGCTTTTCATCAAAATCGATGCAGACTCACCCAAAATGCTCGGCTGCACCGGCAGAGTCCCGGCACGCACCGCACATGCATTTTTCATGTGTTTCTGTCAATTTCAGTGTTTTCGGGCCCAAACTAGTGGCTTTTCATCAGAATCGATGCAGACTCACCCAAAACGCTCGGCTGCACTGGCAGAGTCCCGGCACGCACCGCACATGCATTTTTCGTGTGTTTCTGTCAATTTCAGTGTTTTCGGGCCCAAACTAGTGGCTTTTCATCAGAATCGATGCAGACTCACCCAAAACGCTCGGCTGCACTGGCAGAGTCCCGGCACGCACCGCACATGCATTTTTCATTTGTTTCTTTCAATTTCAGTGTTTTCGGGCCCAAACTAGTGGCTTTTCATCAGAATCGATACAGACTCACCCAAAACGCTCGGCTGCACTGGCAGAGTCCCGGCACGCACCGCACATGCATTTTTCATGTGTTTCTTTCAACTTCAGTGTTTTCGGGCCCAAACTAGTGGCTTTTCATCAAAATCGATGCAGACTCACCCAAAACGCTCGGCTGCACCGGCAGAGTCCCGGCACGCACCGCACATGCATTTTTCATGTGTTTCTTTCAATTTCAGTGTTTTCGGGCCAAAACTAGTGGCTTTTCATCAGAATCGATGCAGACTCACCCAAAACGCTCGGCTGCACTGGCAGAGTCCCGGCACGCACCGCACATGCATTTTTCATGTGTTTCTTTCAATTTCAGTGTTTTCGGGCCCAAACTAGTGGCTTTTCATCAGAATCGATACAGACTCACCCAAAATGCTCGGCTGCACCGGCAGAGTCCCGGCACGCATCGCACATGCATTTTTCATGTGTTTCTTTCAACTTCAGTGTTTTCGGGCCCAAACTAGTGGCTTTTCATCAAAATCGATGCAGACTCACCCAAAACGCTCGGCTGCACCGGCAGAGTCCCGGCATGCACCGCACATGCATTTTTCATGTGTTTCTGTCAATTTCAGTGTTTTCGGGCCCAAACTAGTGGCTTTTCATCAGAATCGATGCAGACTCACGCAAAACGCTCGGCTGCACTGGCAGAGTCCCGGCACGCACCGCACATGCATTTTTCATGTGTTTCTTTCAATTTCAGTGTTTTCGGGCCCAAACTAGAGGCTTTTCATCAGAATCGATGCAGACTCACGCAAAACGCTCGGCTGCACTGGCAGAGTCCCGGCATGGACCGCACATGCATTTTTCATATGTTTCTTTCAATTTCAGTGTTTTCGGGCCAAAACTAGTGGCTTTTCATCAGAATCGATGCAGACTCACCCAAAACGCTCGGCTGCACTGGCAGAGTCCCGGCACGCACCGCACATGCATTTTTCATGTGTTTCTTTCAATTTCAGTGTTTTCGGGCCCAAAGTAGTGGCTTTTCATCAGAATCAATGCAGACTCACCCAAAACGCTCGGCTGCATTGGCAGAGTCCCGGCACGCACCGCACATGCATTTTTCATGTGTTTCTTTCAACTTCAGTGTTTTCGGGCCCAAACTAGTGGCTTTTCATCAGAATCGATGCAGACTCACCCAAAACGCTCGGCTGCACTGGCAGAGTCCCGGCACGCACCGCACATGCATTTTTCATGTGTTTCTTTCAATTTCAGTGTTTTCGGGCCCAAACTAGTGGCTTTTCATCAGAATCGATGCAGACTCACCCAAAACGCTCGGCTGCACTGGCAGAGTCCCGGCACGTACCGCACATGCATTTTTCATGTGTTTCTGTCAATTTCAGTGTTTTCGGGCCCAAACTAGTGGCTTTTCATCAGAATCGATGCAGACTCACCCAAAACGCTCGGCTGCACTGGCAGGGTCCCGGCACGCACCGCACATGCATTTTTCATGTGTTTCTGTCAATTTCAGTGTTTTCGGGCCCAAACTAGTGGCTTTTCATCAGAATCGATGCAGACTCACCCAAAACGCTCGGCTGCACTGGCAGAGTCCCGGCACGCACCGCACATGCATTTTTCATGTGTTTCTTTCAATTTAAGTGTTTTCGGGCCCAAACTAGTGGCTTTTCATCAGAATCGATGCAGACTCACCCAAAACGCTCGGCTGCACTGGCAGAGTCCCGGCACGCACCGCACATGCATTTTTCATGTGTTTCTTTCAATTTTAGTGTTTTCGGGCCCAAACTAGTGGCTTTTCATCAGAATCGATGCAGACTCACCCAAAACGCTCGGCTGCACTGGCAGAGTCCCGGCACGCACCGCACATGCATTTTTCATGTGTTTCTGTCCATTTCAGTGTTTTCGGGCCCAAACTAGTGGCTTTTCATCAGAATCGATGCAGACTCACCCAAAACGCTCGGCTGCACTGGCAGAGTCCCGGCACGCACCGCACATGCATTTTTCATGTGTTTCTTTCAATTTCAGTGTTTTCGGGCCCAAACTAGTGGCTTTTCATCAGAATCGATACAGACTCACCCAAAACGCTCGGCTGCACCAGCAGAGTCCCGGCACGCACCGCACATGCATTTTTCATGTGTTTCTTTCAACTTCAGTGTGTTCGGGCCCAAACTAGTGGCTTTTCATCAAAATCGATGCAGACTCACCCAAAACGCTCGGCTGCATTGGCAGAGTCCCGGCACGCACCGCACATGCATTTTTCATGTGTTTCTTTCAACTTCAGTGTGTTCGGGCCCAAACTAGTGGCTTTTCATCAAAATCGATGCAGACTCACCCAAAACGCTCGGCTGCACTGGCAGAGTCCCGGCACGCACCGCACATGCATTTTTCATGTGTTTCTTTCAATTTTAGTGTTATTGGGCCCAAACTAGTCGCTCTTCAAGAGAACCGATGCAGACTCACCCAAAACGCTCGGCTGCACCGGCAGAGTCCCGGCACGCACCGCACGTGCATTTTTCATGTGTTTCTGTCAATTTCAGTGTTTTCGGGCCCAAACTAGTGGCTTTTCATCAGAACCGATGAAGAATCACCCCAAAGGCTCGGTTGCGCAGGGTCACGGCGCACGGCGTACATGCATTTTCATGTGTTTCTGTCAATTTCAGTGTTTTCGGGCCCAAACTAGTGGCTTTTCATCGCAATCGATGCAGACTCACCCAAAACGCTGGGCTGCACCGGCAGAGTCCCGGCATGCACCGCACATGCATTTTTCATGTGTTTCTGTCAATTTCAGTGTTTTCGGGCCCAAACTAGTGGCTTTTCATCAGAATCGATGCAGACTCACCCAAAACGCTGGGCTGCACCGGCAGAGTCCCGGCATGCACCGCACATGCATTTTTCATGTGTTTCTGTCAATTTCAGTGTTTTTGGGCCCAAACTAGTCGCTCTTCAAGAGAATCGATGCAGACTCACCCAAAATGCTCGGCTGCACTGGCAGAGTCCCGGCACGCACCGCACATGCATTTTTCATGTGTTTCTTTCAACTTCAGTGTGTTCGGGCCCAAACTAGTGGCTTTTCATCAGAATCGATGCAGACTCACCCAAAACGCTCGGCTGCACTGGCAGAGTCCCGGCACGCACCGCACATGCATTTTTCATGTGTTTCTTTCAATTTTAGTGTTTTCGGGCCCAAACTAGTGGCTTTTCATCAGAATCGATGCAGACTCACCCAAAACGCTCGGCTGCACTGGCAGAGTCCCGGCACGCACCGCACATGCATTTTTCATGTGTTTCTGTCCATTTCAGTGTTTTCGGGCCCAAACTAGTGGCTTTTCATCAGAATCGATGCAGACTCACCCAAAACGCTCGGCTGCATTGGCAGAGTCCCGGCACGCACCGCACATGCATTTTTCATGTGTTTCTTTCAACTTCAGTGTGTTCGGGCCCAAACTAGTGGCTTTTCATCAAAATCGATGCAGACTCACCCAAAACGCTCGGCTGCACTGGCAGAGTCCCGGCACGCACCGCACATGCATTTTTCATGTGTTTCTTTCAATTTTAGTGTTATTGGGCCCAAACTAGTCGCTCTTCAAGAGAACCGATGCAGACTCACCCAAAACGCTCGGCTGCACCGGCAGAGTCCCGGCACGCACCGCACGTGCATTTTTCATGTGTTTCTGTCAATTTCAGTGTTTTCGGGCCCAAACTAGTGGCTTTTCATCAGAACCGATGAAGAATCACCCCAAAGGCTCGGTTGCGCAGGGTCACGGCGCACGCCGTACATGCATTTTCATGTGTTTCTGTCAATTTCAGTGTTTTCGGGCCCAAACTAGTGGCTTTTCATCGCAATCGATGCAGACTCACCCAAAACGCTGGGCTGCACCGGCAGAGTCCCGGCATGCACCGCACATGCATTTTTCATGTGTTTCTGTCAATTTCAGTGTTTTCGGGCCCAAACTAGTGGCTTTTCATCAGAATCGATGCAGACTCACCCAAAACGCTGGGCTGCACCGGCAGAGTCCCGGCATGCACCGCACATGCATTTTTCATGTGTTTCTGTCAATTTCAGTGTTTTTGGGCCCAAACTAGTCGCTCTTCAAGAGAATCGATGCAGACTCACCCAAAATGCTCGGCTGCACTGGCAGAGTCCCGGCACGCACCGCACATGCATTTTTCATGTGTTTCTTTCAACTTCAGTGTGTTCGGGCCCAAACTAGTGGCTTTTCATCAGAATCGATGCAGACTCACCCAAAACGCTCGGCTGCACTGGCAGAGTCCCGGCACGCACCGCACATGCATTTTTCATGTGTTTCTTTCAATTTTAGTGTTTTCGGGCCCAAACTAGTGGCTTTTCATCAGAATCGATGCAGACTCACCCAAAACGCTCGGCTGCACTGGCAGAGTCCCGGCACGCACCGCACATGCATTTTTCATGTGTTTCTGTCCATTTCAGTGTTTTCGGGCCCAAACTAGTGGCTTTTCATCAGAATCGATGCAGACTCACCCAAAACGCTCGGCTGCACTGGCAGAGTCCCGGCACGCACCGCACATGCATTTTTCATGTGTTTCTTTCAATTTCAGTGTTTTCGGGCCCAAACTAGTGGCTTTTCATCAGAATCGATACAGACTCACCCAAAACGCTCGGCTGCACCAGCAGAGTCCCGGCACGCACCGCACATGCATTTTTCATGTGTTTCTTTCAACTTCAGTGTGTTCGGGCCCAAACTAGTGGCTTTTCATCAAAATCGATGCAGACTCACCCAAAACGCTCGGCTGCATTGGCAGAGTCCCGGCACGCACCGCACATGCATTTTTCATGTGTTTCTTTCAATTTCAGTGTTTTCGGGCCCAAACTAGTGGCTTTTCATCAGAATCGATGCAGACTCACCCAAAACGCTCGGCTGCACCGGCAGAGTCCCGGCACGCACCGCACATGCATTTTTCATGTGTTTCTGTCAATTTCAGTGTTTTCGGGCCCAAACTAGTGGCTTTTCATCAGAATCGATGCAGACTCACCCAAAACGCTCGGCTGCACTGGCAGAGTCCCGGCACGCACCGCACATGCATTTTTCATGTGTTTCTTTCAATTTTAGTGTTTTCGGGCCCAAACTAGTGGCTTTTCATCAGAATCGATGCAGACTCACCCAAAACGCTCGGCTGCACCGGCAGAGTCCCGGCACGCACCGCACGTGCATTTTTCATGTGTTTCTGTCAATTTCAGTGTTTTCGGGCCCAAACTAGTGGCTTTTCATCAGAACCGATGAAGAATCACCCCAAAGGCTCGGTTGCGCAGGGTCACGGCGCACGCCGTACATGCATTTTCATGTGTTTCTGTCAATTTCAGTGTTTTCGGGCCCAAACTAGTGGCTTTTCATCGCAATCGATGCAGACTCACCCAAAACGCTGGGCTGCACCGGCAGAGTCCCGGCACGCACCGCACATGCATTTTTCATGTGTTTCTGTCAATTTCAGTGTTTTCGGGCCCAAACTAGTGGCTTTTCATCAGAATCGATGCAGACTCACCCAAAACGCTGGGCTGCACCGGCAGAGTCCCGGCATGCACCGCACATGCATTTTTCATGTGTTTCTGTCAATTTCAGTGTTTTTGGGCCCAAACTAGTCGCTCTTCAAGAGAATCGATGCAGACTCACCCAAAATGCTCGGCTGCACTGGCAGAGTCCCGGCACGCACCGCACATGCATTTTTCATGTGTTTCTGTCAATTTCAGTGTTTTGGGGCCCAAACTAGTGGCTTTTCATCGGAACCGATGCAGACTCACCCTAAAGGCTCGGCTGCGCCGGCAGGGTCACGGCGCACACCGTACATGCATTTTCATGTGTTTCTGTCAATTCCAGTGTTTACAGGCCCAAACTAGTGGCTTTTCATCAGAATCGATGCAGACTCACGCAAAACGCTCGGCTGCACTGGCAGAATCCCGGCACGCACCGCACATGCATTTTTCATGTGTTTCTTTCAATTTCAGTGTTTTCGGGGCCCAAACTAGTGGCTTTTCATCAGAATCGATGCAGACTCACGCAAAACGCTCGGCTGCACTGGCAGAGTCCCTGCACGCACCGCACATGCATTTTTCATGTGTTTCTTTCAATTTCAGTGTTTTCGGGCCCAAAGTAGTGGCTTTTCATCAGAATCGATGCAGACTCACCCAAAACGCTCGGCTGCACCGGCAGAGTCCCGGCACGCACCGCACATGCATTTTTCATGTGTTTCTGTCAATTTCAGTGTTTTCGGGCCCAAACTAGTGGCTTTTCATCAAAATCGATGCAGACTCACCCAAAACGCTCGGCTGCACCGGCAGAGTCCCGGCACGCACCGCACATGCATTTTTCATGTGTTTCTGTCAATTTCAGTGTTTTTGGGCCCAAACTAGTGGCTTTTCATCAGAATCTATTCAGACTCACCCAAAACGTTCGGCTGCACTGGCAGAGTCCCGGCACGCACCGCACATACATTTTTCATGTGTTTCTTTCAATTTCAGTGTTTTCGGGCCCAAACTAGTGGCTTTTCATCAGAATCGATGCAGACTCACCCAAAACTCTCGGCTGCACTGGCAGAGTCCCGGCACGCACCGCACATGCATTTTTCATGTGTTTCTGTCCATTTCAGTGTTTTCGGGCCCAAACTAGTGGCTTTTCATCAGAATCGATGCAGACTCACCCAAAACGCTCGGCTGCACTGGCAGAGTCCCGGCACGCACCGCACATGCATTTTTCATGTGTTTCTTTCAATTTCAGTGTTTTCGGGCCCAAACTAGTGGCTTTTCATCAGAATCGATGCAGACTCACGCAAAACGCTCGGCTGCACTGGCAGAGTCCCGGCACGCACCGCACATGCATTTTTCATGTGTTTCTTTCAATTTCAGTGTTTTCGGGCCCAAACTAGTGGCTTTTCATCAGAATCGATGCAGACTCACGCAAAACGCTCGGCTGCACTGGCAGAGTCCCGGCACGCACCGCACATGCATTTTTCATGTGTTTCTTTCAACTTCAGTGTTTTCGGGCCCAAACTAGTGGCTTTTCATCAGAATCGATGCAGACTCACCGAAAACGCTCGGCTGCACTGGCAGAGTCCCGGCACGCACCGCACATGCATTTTTCATGTGTTTCTTTCAATTTCAGTGTTTTCGGGCCCAAACTAGTGGCTTTTCATCAGAATCGATGCAGACTCACCCAAAACGCTCGGCTGCACTGGCAGAGTCCCGGCACGCACCGCACATGCATTTTTCATATGTTTCTTTCAATTTCAGTGTTTTCGGGCCCAAACTAGTGGCTTTTCATCAGAATCGATGCAGACTCACCGAAAACGCTCGGCTGCACTGGCAGAGTCCCGGCACGCACCGCACATGCATTTTTCATGTGTTTCTTTCAATTTCAGTGTTTTCGGGCCCAAAGTAGTGGCTTTTCATCAGAATCGATGCAGACTCACCCAAAACGCTCGGCTGCACCGGCAGAGTCCCCGGCACGCACCGCACATGCATTTTTCATGTGTTTCTGTCAATTTCAGTGTTTTCGGGCCCAAACTAGTGGCTTTTCATCAAAATCGATGCAGACTCACCCAAAACGCTCGGCTGCACCGGCAGAGTCCCGGCACGCACCGCACATGCATTTTTCATGTGTTTCTGTCAATTTCAGTGTTTTTGGGCCCAAACTAGTGGCTTTTCATCAGAATCTATGCAGACTCACCCAAAACGTTCGGCTGCACTGGCAGAGTCCCGGCACGCACCGCACATACATTTTTCATGTGTTTCTTTCAATTTCAGTGTTTTCGGGCCCAAACTAGTGGCTTTTCATCAGAATCGATGCAGACTCACCCAAAACTCTCGGCTGCACTGGCAGAGTCCCGGCACGCACCGCACATGCATTTTTCATGTGTTTCTGTCCATTTCAGTGTTTTCGGGCCCAAACTAGTGGCTTTTCATCAGAATCGATGCAGACTCACGCAAAACGCTCGGCTGCACTGGCAGAGTCCCGGCACGCACCGCACATGCATTTTTCATGTGTTTCTTTCAACTTCAGTGTTTTCGGGCCCAAACTAGTGGCTTTTCATCAGAATCGATGCAGACTCACGCAAAACGCTCGGCTGCACTGGCAGAGTCCCGGCACGCACCGCACATACATTTTTCATGTGTTTCTGTCAATTTCAGTGTTTTCGGGCCCAAACTAGTGGCTTTTCATCAGAACCGATGCAGACTCACCCAAAACGCTCGGCTGCACGGGCAGAGTCCCGGCCCGCACCGCACATGCATTTTTCATGTGTTTCTGTCAATTTCAGTGTTTTCGGGCCCAAACTAGTGGCTTTTCATCAGAATCGATGCAGACTCACCCAAAACGCTCGGCTGCACTGGCACAGTCCCGGCACGCACCGCACATGCATTTTTCATGTGTTTCTGTCAATTTCAGTGTTTCCGGGCCCAAACTAGTGGCTTTTCATCAGAATCGATGCAGACTCACCCAAAACGCTCGGCTGCGCTGGCAGAGTCATGGCGCACACTGTACATGCATTTTCATGTGTTTCTGTCAATTTCAGTGTTATTGGGCCCAAACTAGTGGCTTTTCATCAGAATCGATGCAGACTCACCCAAAACGCTCGGCTGCACCGGCAGAGTCCCGGCAAGCACCGCACATGCATTTTTCATGTGTTTCTGTCAATTTCAGTGTTTTCGGGCCCAAACTAGTGGCTTTTCATCAGAACCGATGCAGACTCACCCTAAAGGCTCGGCTGCGCTGGCAGGGTCACGGCGCACGCCGTACATGCATTTTCATGTGTTTCTGTCAATTTCAGTGTTATTGGGCCCAAACTAGTGGCTTTTCATCAGAACCGATGCAGACTCACCCTAAAGGCTCGGCTGCGCTGGCAGGGTCACGGCGCACGCCGTACATGCATTTTCATGTGTTTCTGTCAATTTCAGTGTTATTGGGCCCAAACTAGTGGCTTTTCATCAGAACCGATGCAGACTCACCCCAAAGGCTCGGCTGCGCAGGGTCACGGCGCACGCCGTACATGCATTTTCATGTGTTTCTGTCAATTTCATTGTTATTGGGCCCAAACTAGTGGCTTTTCATCAGAACCGATGCAGACTCACCCAAAAGGCTCGGCTGCGCTGGCAGGGTCACGGCGCACGCCGTACATGCATTTTTCATGTGTTTCTGTCAATTTCAGTGTTTTCGGGCCCAAACAAGTGGCTTTTCATCAGAATCGATGCAGACTCACCCAAAACGCTCGGCTGCACTGGCAGAGTCCCGGCACGCACCGCACATGCATTTTTCATGTGTTTCTGTCAATTTCAGTGTTTTCGGGCCCAAACTAGTGGCTTTTCATCAGAATCGATGCAGACTCACCCAAAACGCTCGGCTGCACTGGCAGAGTCCCGGCACGCACCGCACATGCATTTTTCATGTGTTTCTGTCAATTTCAGTGTTTTCGGGCCCAAACTAGTGGCTTTTCATCAGAATCGATGCAGACTCACCCAAAACGCTCGGCTGCGCTGGCAGAGTCACGGCGCACACCGTACATGCATTTTCATGTGTTTCTGTCAATTTCAGTGTTATTGGGCCCAAACTAGTGGCTTTTCATCAGAATCGATGCAGACTCACCCAAAATGCTCGGCTGCACCGGCAGAGTCCCGGCACGCACCGCACATGCATTTTTCATGTGTTTCTGTCAATTTCAGTGTTTTCGGGCCCAAACTAGTGGCTTTTCATCAGAACCGATGCAGACTCACCCTAAAGGCTCGGCTGCGCTGGCAGGGTCACGGCGCACGCCGTACATGCATTTTCATGTGTTTCTGTCAATTTCAGTGTTATTGGGCCCAAACTAGTGGCTTTTCATCAGAACCGATGCAGACTCACCCAAAAGGCTCGGCTGCGCTGGCAGGGTCACGGCGCACGCCGTACATGCATTTTCATGTGTTTCTGTCAATTTCAGTGTTATTGGGCCCAAACTAGTGGCTTTTCATCAGAACCGATGCAGACTCACCCAAAAGGCTCGGCTGCGCTGGCAGGGTCACGGCGCACGCCGTACATGCATTTTCATGTGTTTCTGTCAATTTCAGTGTTATTGGGCCCAAACTAGTGGCTTTTCATCAGAACCGATGCAGACTCACCCAAAAGGCTCGGCTGCGCTGGCAGGGTCACGGCGCACGCCGTACATGCATTTTCATGTGTTTCTGTCAATTTCAGTGTTATTGGGCCCAAACTAGTGGCTTTTCATCAGAACCGATGCAGACTCACCCAAAAGGCTCGGCTGTGCTGGCAGGGTCACGACGCACGCCGTACATGCATTTTCATGAGTTTCTGTCAATTTCAGTGTTATTGGGCCCAAACTAGTGGCTTTTCATCAGAACCGATGCAGACTCACCCAAAAGGCTCGGCTGCGCTGGCAGGGTCACGGCGCACGCCGTACATGCATTTTCATGTGTTTCTGTCAATTTCATTGTTATTGGGCCCAAACTAGTGGTTTTTCATCAGAACTGATGCAGACTCACCCCAAAGGCTCGGCTGCGCTGGCATGGTCACGGCATAAGCCGTACATGTATTTTCATGTGTTTCTGTCAATTTCAGTGTTATTGGGCCCAAACTAGTGGCTTTTCATCAGAACCGATGCAGACTCACCCAAAAGGCTCGGCTGCGTTGGCAGGGTCACGGCGCACGCCGTACATGCATTTTCATGTGTTTCTGTCAATTTCAGTGTTATTGGGCCCAAACTAGTGGCTTTTCATCAGAACCGATGCAGACTCACCCCAAAGGCTCGGCTGCGCTGGCAGGGTCACGGCGCACACCGTACATGCATTTTTCATGTGTTTCTGTCAATTTCAGTGTTTTCGGGCCCAAACTAGTGGCTTTTCATCAGAATCGATGCAGACTCACCCAAAACGCTCGGCTGCACTGGCAGAGTCCCGGCACGCACCGCACATGCATTTTTCATGTGTTTCTGTCAATTTCAGTGTTTTCGGGCCCAAACTAGTGGCTTTTCATCAGAATCGATGCAGACTCACCCAAAACGCTCGGCTGCACTGGCAGAGTCCCGGCACGCACCGCACATGCATTTTTCATGTGTTTCTGTCAATTTCAGTGTTTTCGGGCCCAAACTAGTGGCTTTTCATCAGAATCGATGCAGACTCACCCAAAACGCTCGGCTGCGCTGGCAGAGTCACGGCGCACACCGTACATGCATTTTCATGTGTTTCTGTCAATTTCAGTGTTATTGGGCCCAAACTAGTGGCTTTTCATCAGAACCGATGCAGACTCACCCCAAAGGCTCGGCTGCACCGGCAGAGTCCCGGCACGCACCGTACATGCATTTTCATGTGTTTCTGTCAATTTCAGTGTTATTGGGCCCAAACTAGTGGCTTTTCATCAGAACCGATGCAGACTCACCCAAAAGGCTCGGCTGCGCTGGCAGGGTCACGGCGCACACCGTACATGCATTTTTCATGTGTTTCTGTCAATTTCAGTGTTTTCGGGCCCAAACTAGTGGCTTTTCATCAGAATCGATGCAGACTCACCCAAAACGCTCGGCTGCACTGGCAGAGTCCCGGCACGCACCGCACATGCATTTTTCATGTGTTTCTGTCAATTTCAGTGTTTTCGGGCCCAAACTAGTGGCTTTTCATCAGAATCGATGCAGACTCACCCAAAACGCTCGGCTGCACTGGCAGAGTCCCGGCACGCACCGCACATGCATTTTTCATGTGTTTCTGTCAATTTCAGTGTTTTCGGGCCCAAACTAGTGGCTTTTCATCAGAATCGATGCAGACTCACCCAAAACGCTCGGCTGCGCTGGCAGA